>NC_069499.1:669421086-669588586 GCF_027579735.1 Bombina bombina
AAACAGAACTTTCCAAGATAAAAGCTTGATATCTATGGAATGCAGAGGTTCAAACGGAACCCCTTGAAGAACTTTAAGAACTAAATTTAAACTCCATGGCGGAGCAACAGGTTTAAACACAGGCTTGATTCTAACTAAAGCCTGAACGTCTGGAACATCCGCCAGATGCTTGTGCAAAAGGACAGAGCAGAAATATGTCCCTTTAAGGAACTAGCTGACAATCCCTTCTCCAATCCTTCTTGGAGCAAAGATAATTTCCTGGGAATCCTGACTTTACTCCATGAGTAACCCTTGGATTCACACCAATGAAGATATTTACACCATATCTTATGATAGATTTTCCTGGTGACAGGCTTTCGAGCCTGAATTAAGGTATCAATGACCGACTCGTAGAAACCACGTTTTGATAAAATCAAGCCTAAACCACGTTTTGATAAAATCAAGCCTTCAATCTCCAAGCAGACGCAGAGAAATTAGATTTGGATGGTTGAAAGGACCCTGAAGTAGAAGGTCCTGCCTCAGCAGCAGAGACCATGGTGGAAGGGATGACATGTCCACCAGATCTGCATACCAAGTCCTGCGTGGCCACGCAGGTGCTATCAAAATCACCGAAGCTCTCTCCTGTTTGATCTTGGCAATCAGACGAGGAAGCAGAGGAAACGGTGGAAACACATAAGCCAGGTTGAAAGACCAATGCGCTGCTAGAGCATCTATCAGCGCTGCCTTGGGATCCCTGGACCTGGATCCGTAACAAGGAAGCTTGGCGTTCTGACGAACCACCATGATTTCCAGTTCTGGTTTGCCCCAAAGTTGAATCAACTGTGCAAACACCTCCGGATGGAGTTCCCACTCCCCCGGATGAAAAGTCTGTCGACTTAGAAAATCTGCCTCCCAGTTTTCTACTCCTGGGATATGGATAGATGGCAAGAGTGAACCTCTGCCCATAGAATTTTTTTTTGAAACCTCCAACATTGCTAGGGAACTCCTTGTTCCCCCTTGATGGTTGATGTAGGCTACAGTCATGATATTGTCAGACTGAAATCTGATGAACCTGGCCGCAGCTAGCTGAGGCCAAGCCTGAAGAGCATTGAATATCGCTCTTAGTTCCAGAATGTTTATCGGAAGGAGTGTCTCCTCCTGAGTCCACAAGCCCTGAGCTTTCATGGAGTTCCAGACTGCACCCCAGCCCAGAAGGCTGGCATCTGTCGTTACTATTGTCCAATCTGGCCTGCGGAAGGTCATACCCTTGGACAGATGGACCCGAGATAGCCACCAGAGAAGAGAATCCCTGGTCTCTTGATCCAGATTTAGTAGAGGGGAAAAATCTGTGTAATCCCCATTCCACTGACTGAGCATGCAGAGTTGCAGCGGTCTGAGATGTAGGCGGGCAAACGGCACTATGTCCATTGCCGCTACCATTAAGCCGATTACTTCCATACACTGAGCCACTGAAGGGCGTGAAGTAGAATAAAGAACACGGCAGGAATTTAGAAGTTTTGACAACCTGGCCTCCGTCAGGTAAATCTTCATTTCCACAGAATCTATCAGAGTTCCTAGGAAGGAAACTCTTGTGAGAGGGGATAGAGAACTCTTTTCTTCGTTCACTTTCCACCCATGCGACCTCAGGAATGCCAAAACAATGTCTGTATGGGACCTGGCGATTTGAAAATTTGACGCCTGTATTAGAATGTTGTCTAGGTAAGGGGCTACTGCTATACCCCGCGGCCTTAGGACCGCTAGGATTGACCCCAGAACCTTCGTAAAGATTCTTGGTGCCGTAGCTAACCCAAAGAGCCACAAACTGGTAAAGCCTGTCTAGGAAGGCGAACCTGAGAAACCGATTATCTCTGTGTATCGGAATGTGCAGATAAGCATCCTTTAAGTCCACGGTAGTCATATATTGACCCTCCTGGATCATAGGTAGGATGGTTTGAATAGTCTCCATCTTGAAGGATGGGACCCTGAGAAATTTGTTTAGGATCTTGAGATCTAAGATTGGTCTGAAGGTGCCCTCTTTCTTGGGAACCACAAACAGATTTGAATAGAAGCCTTGTCCCTGTTCCTCCTTTGGAACTGGGTGGATCACTCCCATAACTAGTTGGTCTTTAACACAATGTAAGAATGCCTCTCTCTTTATCTGGTTTGCAGATAATTGCAAGAGATAAAATCTTCCTTTTGGGGAAGAAGCTTTGAAGTCCAGAAGATATCCCTGGTACACAATTTCCAACGCCCAGGGATCCTGGACATCTCTTGCCCAAGCCTGGGCAAAGAGAGAAAGTCTGCCCCTACTAGATCCGTTACCGGATCAGGGGCTGATCTTTCATGCTGTCTTAGAGGCAGCAGCAGGTTTTTTGGCCTGCTTTCCTTTGTTCCAAGCCTGGTTAGGTCTCCAGACCGGCTTGGACTGGGCAAAATTTCCCTCTTGTTTTGTATTAGAGGAAGTTGAAGCTGCGCCACTCTTGAAGTTTCGAAAGGCACGAAAATTAGGCTGTTTTGTCCTTAATTTGTTGGACCTATCCTGAGGAAGGGCGTGACCTTTTCCTCCAGTAATATCAGAAATGATCTCCTTCAGTCCAGGCCCGAATAGGGTCTGCCCCTTGAAGGGAATGTTGAGAAGCTTAGACTTTGAAGTAACGTCAGCTGACCAGGATTTAAGCCATAGCGCCCTACGCGCCTGAATAGCAAAACCTGAGTTCTTAGCCGTTAGTTTGGTTAAATGAACAACGGCGTCAGAAACAAATGAATTGGCTAGCTTAAGAGCTTTAAGCTTGTCAATGATATCATCCAATGGGGTTTCTACCTGTAGAGCCTCTTCTAGAGACTCAAACCAGAAGGCCGCAGCAGCAGTGACAGGGGCAATGCATGCAAGGGGCTGGAGAATAAAAAACCTTGTTGAATAAAATTTTTCTTAAGGTAACCCTCTAATTTTTTTGTCCATTGGATCTAGAAAAGCACAACTGTCCTCGACAGGGATAGTTGTAAGCTTCGCTAGAGTAGAGACTGCTCGCTCCACCTTAAGTCCCGTGTAGCGGCATCAATGGGAAACATCTTTTTAAAAACAGGAGGGGGAGAGAACGGTACACATGGTCTATCCCATTCCTTAGTAATAATTTCTGAAAACCTCTTAGGTATTGGAAAAACATCAGTGTAAACAGGCACTGCATAGTATTTATCCAATTTACACAATTTCTCTGGGACTACAATGGCGTCACAGTCATCCAGAGTTGCTAAAACCTCCCTGAGCAACATGCGGAGGTGTTCAAGCTTAAATGTAAATGTAGACATATCAGAATCAGGTTGAAGTGTCTTCCCTGAGTCAGAAAAATCACCCACAGATAGAAGCTCTCCTTCGGCTTCTGCACATTGTGAGGGTATATCGGACATAGCTACTAAAGCGTCAGAGAGCTCTGTATTTGTTCTAGCCCCAGAGCTGTCTCGCTTTCCTTGTAACCCTGGCAGTTTGGACAATACTTCTGTAAGAGTATGATTCATAACTGCCGCCATGTCTTGTAAAATATACGCAATGGGCGCGCTAGATGTACTTGGTGCCCCTTGAGCGGGAGTTATAGGCTCTGACACGTGGGGAGAGTTAGTCGGCATTACTTCCCCCTTGTCAATTTGCTCTGGTGATAAATCTTTTAAAGCCAGAATATGGTCTTTATAACTTATAGTAAGATCAGTGCATTTGGTACACATTCTAAGAGGGGGTTCCACAATGGCTTCTAAACATAATGAACAAGGAGTTTCCTCTATGTCAGACATGTTTAACAGATTAGTAATGAGACCAGCAAGCTTTGAAAACACTTTAATTAATGTGAAAAAGCAGAATATAAAAAACGGTGCTGTGCCTTTAAGGGAAAAAAACAAACACAAAAACTGCAAAACAGTGAAAAAAGCAGTTAACTATGAAATTTTTACAGTGTATATAATAGACTAAAATAGCATTGCACCCACTTGCAAATGGATGATTAACCCCTCAGGCTCAAAAACGAAGCAAAAAAAACGGTAAAAAACGTTAAAACAGTCACAAGCAAACTGCCACAGCTCTACTGTGGCTCCTACCTTCCCATAAAACGACTTTTGCAGGCACAAAAACCCTTTACAGAGGCCCAATATGACAGGGGACTCCTTCAGGGAAGCTGGATGCCTCAGAATGTAAAAACTGTGCAATTAGAGCGCGAAAATAGGCCCCTACCACCATGCACTCAAAGTCAGAGGGCCTTAAAAAACTTTTCCTAGGAGTAAAATAACAGCCATGTGGAAAACTAGGCCCCAAACAAAGATTTATCACCTCAGTAAAAAGCGTTCTTTATATATATATGCAAACATTTTACATACTAAGCCAAAATAGAAAGTAATATGAAAATTACCCTTTACTGCAAGCATGATGCCAGTCGTTTATTAAATCACTGCAATCAGGCTTCCCTTAACTATATCAGGCACTGTCAGCATTTTCTAGTTCTTATCATCCTCTAGAAAATAATATACTGAACATACCTCAGGGCAGTTAATTCTGCAGGCCGTTCTCCCAGCTGAAGTTTCCCCATACTATTCAGTTATGTGTGAGAACAGCAGTGGACCTTAGTTACAAGCTGCTAAGATCATCAAAAACCTCAGGCAAATTCTGCTTCTAATTTCTGCCTGAGGTAAAAAAAAAAAAAACAGTACAACGCCGGCACCGTTTAAAAATAACAAACTTTTGATTGAAGATAAACTACACTAATTCACCACATCTCTCTCTGCAAGAGAATGACTGGGGGTGGCAGTTAGGGGAGGAGCTATATAGACAGCTCTGCTGTGGGTGATCCTCTTGCAGCCTCCTGTTGGGAAGGAGAATATCCCACAAGTAATGGATGAATCCGTGGACTGGATACACCTTACAAGAGAAAAGGGCTTTAAAGCACCCAATCAGGATGCTTGTATTGGAACTAAAAAGTGAGTAACTAGGCACATAGGCAATATGTCCTCTAAAAAAATAAAATTTAAATATTTCAAGAGAATAAAGGAAAATTAGGGACATGTGCGTAAAAAAAAAGAAAAAAAACACAAATATAATAAACAGTACCAACCATATGTTTTATTAAATTTTTACAGACAAAATAACTTTCCAATATGAAATTAAAAATTACAGGACACGAACATTTCTCCCATCCTTGGTAATTTTAAACTATACAGCAGCATAAAGTGTCAGCTGGAAGATAATATATCTAGTGATATGCTTTACACAAAGTTATGTTCCAGCTAAATACTGAATAAATTAGTTTTGTTTGTAAACTAAGATTGCATATTTTATGCTGTACCTGTTTAACTCGCGTATAGTAAAGGTTGAGGTTATCAATATTAATAGAGGAAGTGGCAGCCTTGAAATCACCTAGGTAATAAAAAGGTTGGCTCTATGGCATCAAGAAAACAGGTTATATAAAATACTTTGTTTTTTGTGCTGTCGAAACAATGACTTAGATGAAATTTGCTATTGAATCAGTGTGCGCAGAATTGCTCTGCATTCTAATTTACATTTTTGGTACATAGAGAGAAGTATCTGTTAAGTTAAAGATGCGCTGCATCTCCTGGTCAAAAACCTAACTTTAAGGCCTAGTAAATGCCTTTAAAAATTAGTGCTACTATAATGAAAGCAGAAAATGTGTAGGTTTGTTTTGTAAAGAATAAAAAAAAACACAGAACACCCAGGATTTTAGAACAAATTACTTTGAAGTTTAAATGAAACAAAGTAGGCTTGTTACTTGCCAAATCTGCAATTTGTCAACAATATTAGAAAAGATGACATGAAATAGTTATTTTCCATCTTATTTCACAACTAATAAGATAGATCTTATCCTATTTCCTGGATGGTCCCCAAAGGAATGAGGTCAAGCTTTGATTAACCCATGCTCCCCTGAAAGCTTTTTAAGCAGTATTAAATTTTGTCGATCAAATGCAACTTTAACCTTTATATAAACATTTCTATACTGGCCTTGAGGTATACAAATATGAACGGGCAAATCAGTTTATGCTCTAAGACATTGTTCACAGCTTGTCAATGGGAGCACAGGCAGACTAAGTGATACAATGCCACAGAAAGAATAAATGAAAATGCATCAATATAATCAACCACCAAAACATGCTGTAAATGTAGGTTTCTTTATGGTGCAGGATCCTTATTCTGAAAGCACCAACAAGCCATTTATTTAATCCATTGTATTCCAAACATGTTTGTTTATGTTGCATGAAGGGCTTTTTCTTTAAGAGGAATGTAAACAAAAACAAACAAACAAAAAAAATAAAACTACCATTTTAAGGCAGAAGCCATTTATACAATATCTCAGGTTTATTTCAGTATGTCTATGCCACACTTCTGAATGTTAATACTGTACTTTTAACATTAAATAAATCTCATATAGTCATTTTGATGGACATAAAAGTGCATTACTTAAACGGTGCAAAAAAATTCCATAACTTAGGACCAAAAAACAATTAATTGGGATTTATGTAAACGTAAGATCAGATACAAAAAAAAAAAAAAAAAAGATAATTCATGTACCATAGAAAATGCATCTTTGTTCATTGTATGAGGCATCTTTTCATAGTATATAGATCAAGTAAATACATAGACTTGACTTTTTCTTTTTTACAAACAAAAAAAATTTAAAACTTTGAAAATATTTAATATCTTTACAATATTTTCTTTTGTACCAGTAAATTAGAACTTATATATAGATCAACAAATAAGTCGACAGTTACTATCCTTTTAACGAATCTCGTTAGAACATATAATTTACTCCCCCTGATACCACTATGGCACCATTTAAAAAAAATAAATTAGATATGAAGCAGATCTGACTTTTTTTTTTTTTTTTTTTTTTTTAAAAAGGGACAAGATTGTGCCAAAGAGATGCATTTGCTGATCCATTTTATAAGTCAGAACTGCTTTGTGAAAACACAGCAGTTACCTCATATGCAAACTGTAAAACATGCCATAAAGTATATTTTTTTCCAATAAAAAATAACTATGCTGAAAAAAAAAAAAAAAAAAAGCTTCTTTTCCCAACGCATTAAAATAAGCTTCTCAGAATGGCTGTACATTTATTCTGTGTGTGTGAAAGCAGGTAATGCATCCATGTGAAATCCAAAGCTACTCCATGCTATACATTACTGCATTCTGCCACCTTATCCTGGTTTTCCAGCGGAAAGGCCAGGGTGACACTTTCTTCTGGTTTCCATGGTAATAGAGTCAATCTGTAGAATAAAAAAAAAAAAAAGTAAATTAACCTTTAACAATGGATTGTATAAAAAGGTCTTACATTTTTTTTCCCCCCTCTTAGAAAATGAACTTATTGCTTGGTTAGAAATAGAAACTAAATAATGCTCAAACGTTTCATTTTAGCTTTACTGTTCCTTTAAATAAAATGTGTTTTACTATGTGCTTAACCATACTAAGAGGGGCTAGACACAGTAAAAATGATATATTCAATACACCTAGTACTGCTCTAGATAAGGGCACCGACTGGCAGTATCCTGACCTTATTTCAAGGGGCACAGAACTCTGTGCAGGGGTTAAAGGGACACTGAACCCAATTTTCTTTCATTATTCAGATAGAGCATGCAATTTTAAGCAACTTTATAATTTACTTCTATTATCAATTTCTCTTTGTTCTCTTGCTATATCTTTATTTGAAAAAGGCATCTAAGCTAAGGAGCCAGCACATTTTTGGTTCAGGACCATGGACAGCACTTGCTTATTGGTGCTGTCCAATCAGCAAGGACAACCCAGGTTGTTCACCAAAAATGGGCCGGCATCTAAACTTACATTCTTGCTTTTCAAATAAACATACCAAGAGAATGAAGAAAATTTGATAATAGGAGTAAATTAGAAAGTTGCATGCGCTATCTGAATCACACAAGACACACATTGTCCCTTTAAACAAATGGCAAATTAAGCATTTTGTGTCAAGAAAAAGAGCATTTTTTCACAATTAAGTTACATTGTAAATTTCACTGCATGTCCTATAATTGTAACAGTTTTGGTGCAAAACAACAAGTATGTGTTACACAAAAGACAAAACCATGTTATAAAGGCAAAATTGATTAAAAAAAAACAACAAAAAAACAGATACAGGACTACATACACATTTAAAGAAAACCTCATTTTAACCCTTAGATACAGTAAGGTGAGGCCATTGGCAGCCAATGGGTTAATACCCTTGCTTATATTTGGTATTATGCACTGCTTTCATTTAAGGTTACAAGAATTCCAGTAAAAAGCCATTACCAAGAATTCATACATTCTCAGAAAAACACATCCCATTCCAAGGAAACTTGTTTACTACATGTAGCTTAACAGATCATGTGACCAAGCAGCCTGCTAAGCTCGGTTCTGGCAGCAGCCATTCACACTCAAATCAGCACACAGATAAATTTCTAATGAGGAAATGTTTTGTCATGGTATTGGCAGTTAAAGTACCAAAAATGCTTTAATGCAGAATTCAGCTCATGTAGTGAATGAGGACTTCCAACGGGTCTTAAACATTTTGCAACAACACAAAGCTGTAGGGTCCAATTGCTCCACATACAACTTGGTTAAGATGTACACATTTGTATTTCAGTCCACTACAATGCTGTGCACCTTTTCTAATATCACCTTATCCAAAAATACCTTGTAGCATTTCTATCACTAATCTTTAGGATACACCATAAAGAACGCTCAGTATAAGTAGTGGATCAAACAAGTCTGAAAAACAGCCACAAAAATGATAAAAAAAAAAAAAAAAAAAAAGTGTACACTATATTTAAAAAAAGAACAAACATTAAATCTGAAAAAAATCTTTTGCAATGCAAGTGGGTTGTTAAAAAAAAAAAAAAAAAAAAAAAGGGACCATTAAATTCATCAGAATTGCCTAACCAACAGGTGCATTATAAAAGACAATGTGATTGCATTCACTCTGAATAGTACATTTTTTCAGACATTTACTTGAAATTGCCTTGTTTCATGTGACAGCCATCAACCAATCACAGACTCATACGTATACATTACGAACTCTTGCACATGATAAGTAGGTGCTGGTGACTCAAAGTGTGCATATAAAAAGACTGTGCACAATTTGATAATGGAAGTCAATAGAAAAAGAATCTTAAAACTGCATGATCTAAATCATTAAAAGTTTAAATTTTGACTTTAGTGTCCCTTTAAAAAAAAAAAAGGTATCTCTGCCCAAGTAGTACAATTTTCTATAAATTACAAAGCATACCTCTGGCCTCCCTAGGAAATGGGAGAACCAAATTTAATGCAGCAAAAGATATTTATAGTAAACAAAATAATGAATGTATATTACAAAAATGTTAAATTCCATGCATTTACAGGAGATGCATGTTGAGTTGAAGAAAATATAGCAACAAAAGGACAAGTGTGGTATTTGCAGCACAGTATTAAGTGGTAACTGTAGTTTTATCAGCCAGGTATTGATAGTTTGAACAAAAAGCACTCTCAGTGGTATTCTAATACGCTTGAACATTACTAAATCAGTCTGTCTAAACCGGTGATTGTTTCACGTACTCATGAAAATCTGGCCATTTTAGAGGTACTTTAAGACTGGAGTTGAGAAACCCTGGTTTAGACCGGTGTGTTTCTACAAATATCTCTAAAGAATACTCTATAGATCACATATTGTGTGGGAAATGTAATCATCACTCGATAGCTCCTTTATATATGCTTGTCATTATATAAAGGTTTATGCACACCCTTTAATAAAGTGATTTGGGGATTTTCTAGTTGCATCTTTTTTTAACTTGCTTTGTATTTACAAAGACACAGGGGCTCCACAGTACACACATACGCAACATTTTTTTTTAATAAAAACAAAAATGCAATGTATATTGCAAAGATGCTAAGACGTACGCTGGGGCTCTTGGTGCTAGAATGTCTGGTTTGTTGCTTGATAACACCACTGTGAATGCTTCTCCAATTAAAGGAACACTAAAGTCAAAATTAAACTTTCATGACTCAGAGCAAGCAGTTTTAAGAGACTTTCTAATTTACTTCTATTATCAAATCTTTCACATTATTTTTATACACACACAGAGGCACCAGCTCCAACTGAGCATGTGCACACGTTCATAAGGAATATGTGCACAAAAAATAAAAACTTGTACGTAGAACAGCTTTCTAGATCTTACTGTGCTTATGTTCAAAATCTCTCTCAAATGTTGATTACTCCTAGTTGCAATAGCTCAGAGTATGCACTGTAACCAAAAATGAGGGCTAGGCTAAGCTCCACACAGCAAGGAGAGTGCACAGCTGTATAGCAGACAACAGGATCAGAGCACTTTCTAAAGTGAACACCAGGAGGAGATTAGAGAGGTGACAGCACACAAATACAAGAGCTGAATTACCGGGAGCATTAAAAACTAGTGGAGGGTTTACCCTTCATTAAATATAGATCACTATTATAATACAATTCTTGTGTATGTTAGTGGTTAGTTTTGTTTAAAAAATAAATAAAAATGTGTGTGTGTTTGAATATATATATATATATATATATATATATATATATATATATATATATATATATATATATAAAAAAAAATTATAATTTAGGTGTGTGTAGATATATTAAGCTTCATCTGATTTCGCTTTTTTTCGGAGGTACATTGTTTTTGGAAAAGTGTACACATACAATAAATAAAAAGGAGTACATTATAGATTTTCTTTAAAGGGACAGTATACACTCATTTTCATATAACTGCATGTAATAAACACTACTATAAAGAGTAAGATGCAGATACTGATATAAAAATCCAGTATAAAACTGTTTAAAAACTTACTTAGGAGCTTTCAGTTTAGCTCTGTTAAAAAGGTAGTTGGAAAGCCCACTGCAAGTGGGAAATAAGACACTCCCCCCCCCTTCTTTTGCATATGAAAAGACCCTTTACACAAACAGGAGCAAGCCGCAGCAGGTAACTGACAGTATTCTCATAAAAAACTTTGGGGCTTGGTTAGGAGTCTGAAAATCAGAGCAATGTTATTTAAAAATAAGCAAAACTATACATTTTTTTAACCCCTTAAGGACCAGCGACGTACCCTGTATGTCGCTGGCCTTTTTTTGGGACTTGATCGTTTTATAGCGCGGTCTTGCCACCAGCGTTGCGACTGCTCTATTCCACAAAGCCTTCTGGAGGGAGGGCATTAATAGCGTGTTCTTGCTAGACTTGTGCTATTATGTCCTGAAAAAACCCTTAACGACCAGTGACATACAGGGTACATTGTGGTCATTAAAGGGCCATAATACCCAAATGTTTAAACACTTTAAAGTGATGCAGCATAGCTGTATAAAGCTGACTAGAAAATATCTCCTGAACATCTCTATGTAAAAAAGAAAGATATTTTACCTCAAAAGTTTCTCAGCAGCCACCTCCCATTGTAAAGGATTTCTAAGCAGCATATTAGTGCGTCTGTCCTGGGACATCTGAAGGGATGAGCATTGTGCACTCTCATATTATTTCACCAATTAGGTAAAGGAAGTTTACAATGAAATCTCATGAGAGTTAAGTCAAATCTCATGAGATCACAGTAAAAGTTCATGACCTCAGCACTGCTGATGCTGATTGGCTGATGTTCATTTCTTCACTTTTTTTACACAGAACTTACTCTGCTGAGCTGAGGAGATTGTGAGGTAAAATATCTTCTTTTTTTACATAAAATGCAAAAGATGCTCAGGTGATATTTTCCTGTCAGCTTTTTACAGTTATACTGCATCAGTTTCAAGTGATTTAGCATATGAGTATTATGTCCCTTTAAGGGGTTAAAAAGAAAAATTCATGGGCTATATACATAGATCTACAAAACATTTATGCAAAGAAAAAATGTGTATAATGTCCCTTTAAGTACAAAGAAGTACCTACAGCTAATTTCATTTAAACTAGTTGTGTTTGTATTTTATGTACTTAAGATTCTGTACAGTTTAATGCATTTTTTTATTGATAAATGTATATAACAGTTATTTAAAAATAAATGAAAGTTAAGTTTTGACCAGACTGTCCCTTTAAAATGTTTACATCCCTCCCTGTGATAAGCTTAGAAAGTTGAAAGACCAGTTAAGGTAAGTGGATCAGATTTAGTCAAATATCAGAATACTGCTGAATAGGTAGGAACAAATATGGAACTTAAAATATGCATGTTTATGTCTTAAAGGGACAGTCTACATCAGAAGTTTTATTGCTGGAAAATAGATAATCCCTTTATTACCCATTTCCCAGTTTTGCATAACCAACAGTTATATTATACTTTTTACCTCTGATTACTTTGTATCCAAGTATCTTCTGACAGCCCCCAGATCACATGACTTTTTAGTTATCTATTGATTTGCATTTTAGCCAATTGGTGCAGTGTCTGCCACAAGCCACAGGTGTGATCACAATGTTATCTGTATAGTTCACATGAACTAGCACTCCCCTGTTGTGAAAAGCAAATAATCATGTGATAGGAGGCAGTCTTTAATGGCTTAGAAACAGGCAGACATTTATACTTTCAATGTTATAAAGTATATTAATATAACAATGTTAGTTGTACAAAGCTGGGGAATGGGTAGTAAAGGCACTATCTTTTTAAACAATAAAAAATTTAGTGTTGACTGTACCTTTAAAAAAAAAAAAAATATGTATATATGGGTGAACACATATACTAATATCTATGTTTACATACACACACACATATTTCTCTCCCGTGGCATCATGAAGTAGCCAGGTGGGGGCACTAATATTTTCTAAAAGTCTGCTATCAAAAGCACAAATTGCATAGTTTAAAAAATGTATTGAATGATAATTTGTGCAATAAAAAGAACATTTTTACATATCTATATGTTAAAGGATTACTTTGTTATAATTTTTAAGCTAAACAACTAACATATTAAAGTTAATAAACATTAATTAAAACCTACTGACCTATATTTTCTCCAACACGAAGTTTCATAACGTTCTAAAAGTTACATATTTTATTCGCCGATGTCACGTTATCCTGCCCACTATTTTCAGCACTGCGTGTTCAAAATACTTAAACCAATAACTTTGTGTTTAAAGCGCCATTTTGAAACCTAGGTATTGTAAACGGATTGGTACAGAGCAAAGGATACCCACGGAGTGGGTTTGGAAAACAAATTTGCAGACAAGATTTCTGATATACGGTAGAGATATGTTAATGAAAAGCTATTGATAAAAAGCATATTTGGGGTAGTTAGTTAGTAACAGGCATAGAAAATATTTACTTACAGTGGCCCTTTAAGCTATCTCTCTCTATACACATACTAGTGACAAATCTAAAACATGACATTTGATCTGGGAGTGAACTTAGCTGCTGACCACCCTGTTGTGCACTTATGTGATTGACAAGCAAGATGGTAGACCAAGCCCATGCACCTGTCAGTGGTACAGCCTCATTAAATGAAATGTTTAAGCCTTGCAGTGCACTATTGATGACCCTACTGTTAACAAGCTCAATAAAGACAGCAAACAGAACACAATTTGTTTTTGTTAAAGTATGAATTATATGGACTAAATGCAATGCATGCTACACGGCATAATAGCGACTTAGATCTGGCAGCCAATGGGTTAGTCCTGGTGCTTATTCTTTATACAGTGTGGAGCGAGAGCAGCTGTGAAACCCACCTTAATAATGTAATGATTTCATCACTAGAGTAAGAGCACTAAAATAATATTTTTGTAAGAATACCTAATTAATTGACTTACAACTTTGCAATGCAACGCATAGCTAGCCCAGTCATTGGGTTAACAAATACATGTAAATAACTAGACTTTTCCCAATGGCCTCAATATTCTTACATAAAACTGTAGTGAACCCAGATACCCACAATTACCTCTAAACTACGGAAAACCTACGCTGTACTACATTATTAAAAGGGACACTGAACCCAATTTTTTTTCCCATTCAATAGAGCATGCAATAATAGGCAACTATCTAATATACTTCTATCATTTTTTCTTCATTCTCTTGGTATCTTTATTTGAAAAGCAAGAAAGTTTAGATGCCGGCCCATTTTTGGTGAAAAACCTGGGTTGTTCTTGCCGATTGGTGGATAAATTCACCCACCTTTTTCAAATAAAGATAGCAAGAGAACAAAGAAAAATAAGAGTAAATTATAAAGTTGCTTAAAATTGCATGCTCTATCTTAATCACGAAAGTAAAAAAAAAAAATGGGTTCAGTGTCCCTTTAAGTTAAATGTCAAAGGCAAAGTGAAAAATCGCTGTAAAACAATCGTTTTGACACACCAAATAATCAAGACTTTATAAGGGTCAAAAACCTAGCTTAGCCAGAACACAGAAGGGGGTACCCACATAAATATGTGTAGTGCATATGAGAACACAAGTCACATGTTTTTAAGGAAACAGCTGGACACTAAGTCCCAAAACACTGAGAGAGCTAAAGAACCATCTGACATTAGAAAATAAAAGGGGTTTAGAAGAATTTTAGCATTTGACTGAAATATATATACACACACAATATACACATTTATTTTACTAGAAACTCATTTGCTAAGATAAAAATGCTTCTTATCAATATATAAATGCACTAATGTACACTACAATAAACTGGACTATAAAATCTCTATGAAAAGGAATTAGTTTACTTAAAATTAATAATTATCAGTATCTCTAAACAAAAACAAGAATTTGATATAGTGTTTTAACTTGGTAGTAAAATGACTGGGTATAAAACATACAAGTGTCATTATTTACAACGATGTATAACAAAAAGTTGAACCATTATGGATATTACAAACCTTTTCTAGATGCAGGACATTTCAAACAGTCAGGCCTAGAGAAATCAATGCTTACATAAGCACCGTTTTCCAAATTTCTGCTCCCACTTTGGAGTGGATGGCAACTTGGGGAGGTCTCACAACTACCAGTATCGTGCACACTCAGAGCTATGTAGTTTAATCCATTCTGAAAGCCTGATGAGCAATTCCTAGACATCATATTTTCTTTCTCATCACAATTACTTTCATCAGGTTTTAGCCACACATTGTCAAAAGAGGCAGAGCTGTGTCTTTTGCCACTCTCTGTAAAGCATGAGGAGGAAGTAGTTATAGTACTGGCAGAAGAGAAAGTCTCAGAACTATGTCTCCGTCTTCCCTGCTGATCTGCACGTATTACTTTGGGCCCAACGGATGGTTCAGGAACAGGAAAACCCCTGTTGCCAGAATACAGTTCTCCTATGCACAGCCTATTTACTATAGATGAAGGGCTATCCACTTTTGCACTATTTTCAGATTCACTGGCATAGGATCTTGGGGGTGTCATTGCTGTGTTAAAAGTCATTACAGTGTAATCATCATTCCTGTGTTTAGTAGGGCTGACACAAGCTGTACCGCATGACAGTCTGGCATATTCAGCATTAGGTTGGATTCTTGAAACACTAGGGCATGTATAAGATGTGATATCTGTTAAAGAATTTGACATCTCTCCATTAGCTTTTGGAGACTGCACATCAAGGTCCACACTCATGTAATCAGACAAAGGGGATTGCCTATGATCAGAGCTTGAGCCCAAAGAGGATGGTGACCCTTCAGCAGATAGTGAATATGGAGTAATACTTGCTTTATCACTAAAGTCAATGTTAATGTACTCGCCAGGACTAACAGGTTCACCTGGAGCAGAATAATCACATAACCTTGGTATGGTATTGCTACCCCGCATGCCTAAGGCCAGTTTAGTTGGTCTTGTAGCCTTAACTTGCTGATCCAATGTACTGTTGGAAGATTTGAATTCAGTCTTAAAAATTCCATTTGCTAATACATCTTTGCAAGTATCTGTAGAATTTTCCCCCAAGTGTAGCACTTTCCCAGGTGAAGACATTGGAACATATTCATTGTGGTCAATATTTTGCTTAGATGGACTTTTAAAACTTCTGGGTAGAGAAAAATATGAACTAAACCCCTTAGAATTACTATAATTAGAGTCATTACTCTGTTTTACAGCAGAGGAATTTCCATAGGACATGTCCATATACCCCCCATTAGTCACTTTCTCATTGCTAACTTTTGCAGAACATGTAAATGAATTTCCAACAGGTGAACTAGAAACTGGAAACATCATCATATACCCCTTTGAATCCACCTGAGAAGGACATCTAACTATTTCTTTTGGAAGAGAAGCATTTGAAGGAGCCATTGGCAAATAGTCATTGTCATAGGAATGAGAAGGCATCATTGGCATATAACCATCATCCCTGGCTTTAATCCTGCTTTGGTTACAAACAGAATCTATAATACCGTTACTGTAATACTCTGGATTGCTTTCTTTCAACTTTGGTGATTCAGAGTAGGCAAACTGCTTGTTAATCTCTCCAGAATCTTCATCAAAAGAGCTGACAGTCTGTGATTTCTGCTGTAAGGTTGAATTATTGGGTTTAGTTGAAGAGTAAGTCCTTTTTCTAAAAATCTTATCAGCCTCCACGTAGTCATCTCTAACATCAGCATGCCTCTGAGCACTCATTGACATGTAGTCATTTAGGCTATTTTCTTCCTGGATTGGTGGTGTATTTCCCAAGGAATCTGGAGTATTACTCCTAACTCTGAAGTACCTCAGGTCCCCAGGACTTGAGCCATATTCATCTGATGAAATGAAGCCACCATCACTTGGGGACCCACAAACTGAACTAGAGGGTCTTGTTAGGTTGTCAGAAGCAGACTCATGACTGCTTGAGCAAACACTTATTGGGCTTGTAGCAGCTGGAAAATGGGAGACTGGTAAAGAAGCAGACCTGGAGTGGTAACCAGAATTAAAAGGGGCTCTGACATATCTTCCAGTACCATCCTGCTTGCCTAGATTTATCCTTGCAGTGTTTAAATGAATCAAGCTCCCTGTGACTGACCTGAAGGGCCTAGTCATTGTACCTTCACCCTCACTGGAGGTCCTAAACCGATAGGCATCGTTTTTAGCAGCAGGAGTACTAGAAACACTCTCAGTCCTTGACCGCCTCTGCAGTCCTGTCTGGCTTGGGGGCAGGGTGCCCAAATATCTTCTTGTGGTTATAAAGGAGATGGGATTGGTTCCAGAGGACTGACTTTTGCTTCTGGGCCTGAACTCTGAATAGGCTTTTAATGCTTTCATAGTCTCCAGAAAGGTCTCATGCATATTTTGTGCCACAACACAGTCATCCACCTGCATCCATAACTCACCAGCCCCAGTAGAGGATGAGCGTCCCACCTCTATGAAGAAGTAATTTTCAGAGTGTCCACAGCGTCTGATGTTCATCAGCAGCAGATGAACACAAGCCACATCACTGTTGAGCTTAACCAGGTGCACAGCCTTATTGGAAAGACATAACCTATACACGCCAGACAGGTTCTTGCTTTGACCCAGTCCCCTTGGCTTCACATTCACCTGCCACACTTCCTTAAAAACGGTACCGGGCCTGAGAGTACCGTAGTTTTCCTCCAACTCCTCCGTGTCCAGGTAGGCCTTCTTGCTTTCATTGATGAGCTCGCTGAGGGCCTGGTACCAGGCATCCTGTTCCTGCTCGCTCTCAGCTACCATAGCAAAGTACTCGTCCTTGGTGTAAAGAGCTAGCAGGTACTTGCTCTTGGCGTCCGCCCTACGACTAACGGTGAAGCACAGGAACAGCGGGATGACTCTTTTGGGCTGACCACCTGCCCCGGCTCGCTGACCGCTGCGGAATTTCTTCTCATTGTCGTAGTATTCCAGCCGGGCGGGACCCAGGTGGCTCTGGCAGCGTAGCACGAAGTAGCGTTTGTGCCCATGCTTCTGCTTCCTAAGGTAGCCGCGTTTCCTCACATCGTCTTCAATAACCAGTGGCAGCCCGGGTGGGGACTCCTCCTGCACCTGCGGCAGCGACGAACCTGAGGGACGTCTGTGTACACTCTCCTCAGGACACGGCTGAGGCGACGGGGGCAACATCCTTGCAGCTTTCTCTTCCTCTTGATGGAGGACACCCGCCATGGAGTGGGGAGCCCCGGTGTGACGTCTACTTGTCCCCGTTGTCTTGGCTTCGTGATACCGGCTTCCTCCCCCAGCCTTCGGTGAATTAATTAAACATTAAGCAGTAAAATCTGTAACATTGGGCAGAGGCTCATTGCAGGGATCGGGATGACGGGAACGTCCGTGTTCCCAGCCAGCGAACAGCAGCAGTTTGCTCCCGCCGAGAGCATGCAGTACAGACAGACTAGCGGGGGAGGGAAGCTACAAGACGAAAACAACACGTGACCCCGCCCGCCTGCATCAGCATTAGGATAAACGTCCTCCTGCCCACGGGAGGAGGAATTAAAAGACTTTAGCAAATAAATGAATGACAGGGCATACTGACCTATTGTCGAACGAATTAGAAATGTCGTCCTTGTTTTTTGGGCGGGGACACAATGCCCCATCCTCTTTTAACCCCTCCTTTTCCTGCACGTTTTTAGATGTAAACAGCTATATGAGTGAAAAAGAGGTGGGGGGAGTACACGGCTCTGCAACAAGACGTACAGTAGTAAAAGGGCGGAGAATTGATCGCGATTTTCGTGTCATCATTGGCTGCAATGGAGGCCAGTCAGTGTTTGGCACCTCACGATTGGTGGGTTCGGGTTTTGATATGGATTTTTGAATGGGCGGGGTAGTATCGGACGCTTCTCTTAAGAAGTAAACAACTGTCTGGGGACTGGGGAGCGACAGTGTGCAATGGGAGGGAGAAGGTGGTGTGCGTGCGAGAACGAAACACCGAGTGTGTAGCAAAGCAAGTGGATGAAGGGCTGGCAGATAAACGTCAATAAGTGCGAAAATAGTGTGTGTAGGTGTAACAACAATAATTTTTGAAAACAAATCATTTGAAATTAAAAATAAATGGTACTCGTGAATAAAAAAGTTACGCATCAATATGCAAGTGCAAAAATGTGACCTATCAGTATCATGTAGTCTACCTCTAATCTGAATATATTCCCATTTAGCGTTGTTTATTATAGTCAATTAACAACGTTAACGTTCTTCACCCCAGCAAGGTTATTTAGTATCTGTATATAGTAGTATTAATAGAAAAAATATTATAAATATACAAATGAATATATATTCACTATTGGGGAGATCACACATGCAAAAAAAATATTTCATATTTTTAATTAAAACTGTAAAGATATAGAATGACGAAAGGCATTTTTGTGTAATAGTCACAGGCACAGCTGTATAAAGTTGTATTTACAAAAAAAATATTTTCGTAAAAGTTTTTGTAGTTTCTGTGGTATACTCACATATGCAGCAATGCTCTGCATGCTCATTCAAACACCACACCTGCTAAGAGAGCTAGTAGCAGCACGAATCATGTTAGTGATGACTCAGTTTGTGTCAAACAAGCCACTGCCAACTCTCTGAGCAGGCTTGTTATTTTAATACTACAATCAGCATATGTGAGTATGTCACAGGCATTTTTTTCCTGCTGCAAAGTATGTTGCAAAAATGCTTCTATTTAAAACTGAAATGCTCTCATGCACACTCAGTTTTGATTATTATATCTCTTAAGCTTTTAACTTCCTATCACCATTGTTTTCTTTTGTCTTCCTGTCACCATTTTTTATTTTATTTTGCCTGTGCTCAATCAGTATGGTAAAGGTAATAATTATTGCTATTCTTGTTTGCTTGGTGCACTATACTCTCACACAGCATTTGTTATGAAAGATGCACTCTACACCAAGGGTTATCAAAGTCTTAGGCCACCTCCACTCTGACGAAATATACAAGACCCCCCCCCCCATAATAGATGTTACTTTTTTTTTAAAAAAGATAATTGTAATATTTATTTTTATTTTGGGGATTTACCTCTGATCCAGGGCTCACATACAGCTATCAAAGAGCTGATTATGCTCAACCAAAATAACTTCGCTCACATTTAAGTTTGCACTTTGTTGCTTCTGTGATAAATGCAAGTTACTGATCAAGATAACAAACCAATGCAGCGCCTGAGCGATTTTGACCTTAAGGGACAGTATACTGTAAAATAGTTTTTCCCTTAATGTGTTTACAATTGCTTTTTTTACCAACTGCAGAGTAAAAAATGTATGAAAATTAGCCTTTTAAGGTTTATTTCTGTATATTAAAGCTCTGATTTTGTGTTTTGAAGCCACAACCTAATAAAATAGGTTGAGCTTGTAAGTATAATCAGATCTCATTACTGTATCACATTATGTACATATATCTGCTTCTTTATCTTATATCTGTCCTTAAAACAATCACCAATACTTTGAGAGAACAATGGAAAATCAACATTTTATTACCCTATCTCTGCTTTATCACACTGGGAGTGTAATTTCTTCTGCTGGCTGTGTTTACAAAGCTTATCTATAGCTGGTACGCGCGGCCACAAACTTTCAGAATAGGTGGGGATACCACATGCTAAATTAACAATTTCAAATGCCAATATAAGGGTAAAGGAGCTACTTGTAAACAATTTAATACACTCCAGCAGTTAAAGTGGATCATTGGGAACAAATTAAAGGGGAGAAAAAATTTGAGTAAACTGTCCCTTTAGTATTTTTCTTCCACCTACCCTTTGCCTTTTACCACCACTACATGGCAAGTTTCATTGTTGGCTCTTAAACATGTTCTATCTTTTGCTAAAGTCAGCTGCTTCTTGTGGTTTCCATAGGATAGTGAAAAGTGTCATTGACTCACGCACATCCCCCTTAAACGATCTAGCGCCCCCCCCCACCTCACACTTTTAAAACTACTGCTCTATACTAATAATGTATTCATGTACGAGTCAAATGCTTCTGCTTTTTAACCTTAAAGGGACACTGAACCCAAATTTTTTCTTTTGTGATTCAGATGATAGAGCATGACATTTTAAGCAACTTTCTAATTTACTCCTAGTATCAATTTTTCTTAATTCTCTTGGAATCTTTATTTGAAATGCAAGAATGTAAGTTTAGATGCCGGCCCATTTTTGGTGAACAACCTAGGTTGTCCTTGCTGATTGATGGATAAATTCATCCACCAATCAAAAACTGCTGTCCAGAGTCCTGAACCAAGAAAAAAGCTTAGATGCCTTCTTGTTTATATAAAGATAGCAAGAGAACGAAGAAACATTGATAATAGGAGTAAATTAGAAAGTTGCTTAAAATTGCATGCTCTATCTGAATCACGAAATAATTTTTTGGGGTTCAGTGTCCCTTTAATAGGCAGCTGAATACATAAGGAGTCAGCCTGTGTTTTGGTTGGCTAAGACCCCTCATCATAAAGTTTGTCAAGTAGTGTTCTCCTTTTAGCAAGGACTTAGTGGGGGGAAAAATAATTGCTGGCCAAATTATTTTGTGGAAATTGTTTAGAAATGATAATCACATTAGGACCATATGCCTTGCAAATTAAACTGAAAATGTAGTGCTCCATAAAATGTTTATTTGCCAGCTTTTTCTGATAACTATAAGAGGCTGAAGTGCAATCTGCAGGATCCAGAATCCTGACCCTGACAATTTTTTTTTATAGTGACTGCTTGTTTAATAAAGATGTTTACATCTGTTCTTAGTTGACCACAGCAAAGGATATATTATAAATATGCCAAAGATGTTTTTAATGGGGTATTCAAAACACTACACATTTTGCTAACAAAATTATTTGCCAATATATACTATGCATGCATATATGGAAAAGAGACTTGAAACCCCACATTTGTATTTAATTATTCAGATAGAGAATACAATTTTAAAATATTTCAAATTTACTTCTGTTATCAAATTTGCTCCATCCTCATGGTGCTCTGTTGATGAGCATACCTTGGTAGGTAGTGTGCACGTTTCTGGACCCTTGTATGGCAGCTGTTTCTGTAAACACTGCTGTCTTCTGGCACTAATCCAAATGTATAACATTTTTAAACGCTTCTGAGCCTGCCTGCCTGCTTTTCAACAACAAAGAATACCAACAGAAAGAAGTACATTTTATAAAATAAATCAGTTGATTTTTTTTTATTTAACTTTTTTTTCCATATCCTCATAACTTGAAGGGTTGAACAGGTTTGACTGAAAAAAACTAGCAGTTTTGTCAGGCAAATTCCTATAGAACCTGGAAAATTGAAGGAAACTTGCTTTTTTAAGGAAAGTGACATAAAACCCATTTTTTCTTTACGATTCAGACAGAGCATGTAATTGTAAACAACTTTTCAATTTACATCTATTATCTATTTTGCTTTTTTCTTAGTATCTTGGAGCTAGCTGCTGATTGGTGACTGCACTTATATCCCCCTTGTGATTGGCTCACTGGATGTGCCCAGCTAGCTAATAGTAGTGCATTTCTGCACCTTCAGAAAGGATAGCAAGATAATGAAACAAATTTGATATTATAAGTCAATTAGAAAGATGCTTAAAAGTGTATGCTCTATCTGAATCATGAAAAAAGATTTGGGGTTTTGAGTCCCTGAAACGTGAAAAACATTATTGCTACAGTCGAAACTGGTGCATCCACTTTCATTAAAGCTGTCAGATAAGTATATCTTTTGGGAGAGAGTATACATAGCCTGTTTTGGAAAAATGCTTTTCTTATGCAAAATCACATTGTAGCCACGTTTTGTTAAAACAGAAGCAAAAAACCCACACATAAACAGGTGGTATTTTTAACCCTTGATTTTAAAACCTTTTTATTATATCAAAATTTGCATTATTCAGTATAAACTATCCTATTATTTTTATAGCTTTTATACATTTACAAGATGCTATGACAATTTAGGATAGAGCAAAATTCAATTTGAGTTTTTTTATCATGATTTTGGAAGTGATCAATGGTAACTAATGCTGTTTTTCTTATTTGGTTATTTTCAACGTTAGAGTGGTCTAAGACAGCAAATTTTCACACCTCGTGTACTTGTCTTATATAGCGCATGATTTTGGTTGTAACATACTGTGTATCAATACTCTGCAACAAAGAGATTAGGGATATATTGAATACTATGAAAAAAGCCTACATGAATTAAACTGCAAAACAAAAAGTCAAACTTTAAAGTGAATGTCAACTTTTAAGAATGAGTCCCCGGTTTTTAAAAATATTATTAAAAACAGGGGCACTTTCATTCATGAAAGTTTACATTTCACCCGTTTTGTTAAAATACCTTTTCTTCTTGAAGCCGGAGAAGTGATTTTCCCCTCCTGCCACTCATCACTTCATACGTCAGCAATGACGAATCCGGCTTCCTACAATCACGGCGTTGCCTCAGGCAATGATATCCCGGGGGAAGCCGTGATTGGAGGATACCGTATTAGTCATTGCTGACGTAAGAAGAGACAAGCACCAGGAGGGGGAATCGCTTCTCCAGCTTCAAGAAGAAAAGGTAAGTATTTTAACAGACTCTGTGAAATGTAAACTTTCATGAATGAAAGTGCCCCTGTTTTTAATAGGATTTTTAAAAACCGGGCACTCATTTTTTAAATTTGACATTCACTTTAAGCTGTTGCTCAAAAACAACAAAAAAAGCAGAGGCATTTCTGGTTTTATTATTCAATATAAATTCAAAACTGTGTACCCCCTGGAATTTTTTTGAAGCTTTTCTTGTTAAATAAAGTTGTATTTATTAAGGAGATGCATTTTTTTTGTCTGGCTGTGTTTGCATTCACCATCCAGGGTTAAGGAGCCCAGAATTTGTTTGAATTTAATTTAAGTTGAAACCAGGAATTTCTTACTTTTTTCTGTTCGAATGAGAGCTTAAACACTGACATTTTTGTTTTACCATTTAATATTATTATGTGTGTAAAAATAAATAAATACATTAAATGTTATATGAATGGTTATTGTAGACACATATTCATGCATTTTAGTAGATATATGGTCAATATTTTTATTTTAGCAAAACCACAGAATTGTAAAGTGATTTCATAACTATTTTATACAACTAAAATACATTTTATTAAATAATTGATTACATTTAGATTGACCTTTATCATATTAACATTTATTTTAATCAGATTAACATTTATTTTAATGGTGAGCAAATATGAATTGTTAATGACAATAATATTAGATGAGAGTGGAGAATTTTAAAACTGCACTTTTTAAAGTGCAGGGAATTCTTATGACATTGCAAAATAAAACGGTTCACTACCAAATATCTAATTAAATTAATTTGATTAGTTGCTCAATCAATGTTTAATGCATTCCTCTACAAAATTCTTTATGTTTTCATCTAACAATAAAGACCTTTAATACAACATAGAACTGCTGCCTGAAGGACAAAGATTCATCCATATTAAAAATAGTTAAATGAATAAGCATCTAATAACTAATTAAAAATAACCATTGGCAGTACATAAGTTAATTTCATTAAATAATAAAAATTAAGGATGTCATCAGAACAGAATTTTTCTTTTTGAATATTTGAACTATATGCATACATTGCCATGTTAAGTCATTACAGTGTAATCATCACTCCTGTGTTTAGTAGGACTGACACAAGCTGTACCGCATTAGAGTCTGGCATATTCAGCATTAGGTTGGATTCTTGAAACACTAGGGCATGTATAAGATGTGATATCTGTTAAAGAATTTGACATCTCTCCATTAGCTTTTGGAGACTGCTCATCAAGGTCCACACTCATGTAATCAGACAAAGGGGATTGCCTATGATCACAGCTTGAGTCCAAAGAGGATGGTGACCCTTCAGTAGATAGTGGATATGGAGTATTACTTGCCTTATCACTAAAGTCAGAAGAAATGGAGTACACCAATAATCACTTTGCTCCAGAAGCCATTGGATGAACATTCAGAATCCAGAAATATGCCACGTATGACAATTAGGTTTTATCTCCATAGCCTTTTATAGAAAAACCTATAATGCATATGAAGGGCACATTTTAGACATTTTAAAACTATTTATTACATGATGAAAACTTGTGATTTTGAAACATGGGGACACTTCATACAAGAACTTATTTGTAACTTGCTGGGAATGCTTAAAGGTTTTGACAACAAACACTATTTCTTTAAGATGAAATGTTACTTTTACACTGACAGAAAATATTCAGCTGAGGTTTTTAAAGTACTAAGTGATTCATAATTTTAAACAAAAAGTGGTCAAACCAGAATGTTAACTATGTCTGTTATGTGAAAATAGAAAATCCTCTCTATTTTGTAACTTAGTATAGAGATATTTCAAGGAATGTCACATGGGAAATGTGATACAATTGCCTAGGTTCTGGTAACAATCCAGTCATTTTGTAACTTTCCATAGAATTTATACATTGTATAACTAGCTTCAGACACAGACTGTGACGTACTCAGGCAGTGATTTGGTGGTAATAGATGAGAAAAACAATGATAAATGTCTATATTTTACTTCCCAACAAACTTAAAAATAAGGTGGTTCCTTTTTAAAAATAAAAAAGGACTGCAGATGTACTAGCCAATCATGGCCCAGATTACAAGTGGCACACTAATTTTATTTTTGTGCTCGAGTGCTAACTGCGCTCAAATTAAAAAAGAGTGCAGTCAGTTTAGCATGGGTATTACAAGTTGAAAGTAAAAAGTTAGCACAAGAGCAAACAATTTGCTAACTTCAGGACTTAGAATATACATTGGAGTCCATCCCAGTTCAACACTTTACCATATTCCATACCCCCTTTTAACCCTTTTAATAAAATGTTAGCAATATTTAAATTATATTTTTACATTAAAAAGTGTATATGTAAATATATGAGGGAAATAGTTTTTGATGTCTTTATATTAATATATATATATATATATATATATATATATATATATATATATATATATATATATATATATATTATTTAAAGTTTCATACTTTTTTTAAGAAATCAAAACAGTTGTACAAATATGTATGTGCAGATTACAATGGCACTTGTCCAGATAATCATATATATTTGTGTTACATCTCATTGGATGTGCATAGTCATTGCAATCAAATAATGAAAACCATAGAACAACAACTGCAAAGACAAGTTATGTTAAACGTGAACTCATATTTGTGAAATGAGGAATTTAGGTTAATATGTATCTCTCATGACTGACAATATTTGGCCATTTTTTAGTTATTATCTACATCCATGAATTGGAATCTTTTTAACTAATAACTCCCAAAAGGGATAATTCATTTAGGGGCCTTTCGAAGCAAAGATACCATTTTAATTTTTAAGGGCTGCTTGCTATTAATTGTTCCCAGAAAAATTTCACATTTAAAAAGTATGGGAGTTGATCTCTTTCCTGTATCCGTTTACCTCTAGGGACATAAGCTTTGTGGTCCTATCTACCCACATTTATATTGCGGGGGCATGAGGGGTTTTCCTATTTCTGGAAATGAGAGATTTTGCACTATTTAACCCTATTTGCAATACATGTGTACGCATTTGCAACTGTCTTTTGGGAGATCACTTAAAGGGCCACTAAACCCAAAATCTTTCTTTCATGATTCAGATAGAGAATAGAAATTTAAACATTATAACTTACTTCTATTATTTATTTTGCTTCATTTTTTAGATATCCTTAGTTGAAGAAAAAGCAATGCACATGGTGAGCCAATCACATGAGGCTTCGATGTGCAGCAACCAATCAGCAGCTACTGAGCATATCTAGATATGCTGTTCAGCAAAGAATATCAAGAGAATAAAACAAATTAGATAATAGAAGTAAATTAGAAAAATGTTTAAAATTGCATTCTCTTTCTAAATCATGAAAGAAAAAATGTGGGTCTCATGTCCCTTTAATAGTGCTGTTTGGGGTGTTAGAGTGAAAGTATCAGAAAATAATTTTTTGAAAAGCTTCTGAACCGTTCTCCAAAAGGGGTTAATTTTTTGGCAATGCCACCAGATATGTATTAAGGTGCCATGTTTTCCCTAGCCCCTCCAGCACCTACCAGAAGCTTCTCTATGAATTACAGAGAGCCTTGCATGGGTAAGATACCATCTCATCAGAATTTTAGCCTTTAGTTCTAGGATTTGTGTAGAGACCGATGATCTTTTTGTCTGTAGGAAGATTGTTTTACAGATCTGTGTGCCATCTGTTTTTGTAGTCTGGTAAGGTACTCCCTAGTTTGGTGCATAACATTTTCCCAGCTAGGGAAAGAGGACGTCTTACTTGTGTGTCCGCCAGGCACATATATTAAAAAATGGTAGGTTTTCTCAGGAATTCTTTTTTATATGGTGATGTTTGTTTCAGGTGATGGATCTGGGCATATTTGAGCCATGAGTTATATAGGGGACCTATTGTATCTCTCAATTTTTCTCTTGGCATCAGCTTTCCCTGCTCTTATAGCCTGATAATTGGGAAGGTGTATCCCCACTCCTCCCTCCTTTCAAATCTATTATCTAGCCTGCCTTTAAGTTCAGCATTAAGTGGAATTGTGAAGAGGGGGGAACGGACTGAGGACAATTTTTTGTATGTTCGAATAATAGTGGTATAGATGTTTATGGATATTTATGTCCGTGCAAGCCGGAGGTCTACTGTGTTTGGGTACCCAACACAGTGCTCCTACTTTGGGAGTTTTAAAGATATGAGAGTCAATGGTCACCCATGCCTTACTACTTTCAGGGTCATGCCAATCCAGTATTCTTTGCAAGGTCATCATAATATATTTTAATATTGGGGACTCCCAGTCCTCCTACATTAGGTTTGCGAAACAGAGAACTTTTACTTATTCTGGGTTTATTGTTGTATATAGGTTTTAGATAGAGTTAAAGGTAAGGCTTGCAAAACATATATGATTTTTAGAAGAGCTGTCATCCTAACTGAGTGTATTCTGCCCCACCATGATAATGGTTTTGTGTTCCATGAGTCTAAATCGTTTTATATATATATATATATATATATATATATACACTGTATATATTTTGAAGCAATATCTGATAATTAGCTTCAAAGAGTATTCTGGGATTAGGTGTGCCTAGATATTTAGCTATTTTATTTTGTAATTTTTGAACTCATTATTCTTAATTTAGTGAGACATTTGTGAAGCAAATTGATGTTTAGTATTTCTGATTTACTGGTGTTAAGTAAAAAATTAGAGTGTTGGGGGCATGGCTAAGATTCGGCCATGACAAGTTGCAAAATATGAAGCTCCTGGTATCCTTATACTAATCTATAGAATATCTATTTGATACCTTGACATCCAACCTTTAAAAATGTCAGATCCAACTATCATACTACTAGCTGATCCCAAAGATGTCAATCTCATCTCAATGGAACCTCCAGAAGCTGATTTTCCCAACATTGATCTCAGACGGAGGCCTCCGCTCATGATCTCAACCCCTCCCTAAGGTTACCCGAGCTAATCGGCTCTTACTCTGCCAAGGGAATAACAACTCCATTATTCAAGAATCAAGCTCTGAGAGCTGAAACTAGAAAGGATGGATATGGAGATTGTAGACGCACTTGCTGCTCTGGAGATTCGTATGGATGCCTATTTCAGTACACTCCACCACTGCATATCCCTAGACTGGGAAGATGTTGTCACCCTAGAGTGCGATCTTAGGAATTCACCTATCTCCGTTACCTGCCCGCAGGAGACCCTTCCACTTCCTTCCTTAAATTACATCCTGTCTAAAATGGCGGTGCGGCCTACCAGCGCGGACTCTCACAATGGCACCCTTCCTAGCCCAGAGAACTATCCTGATCCTATCCCTGACGTCGCTGCTGTTGCCCCGGGCCTTGCTCCAAAGCAGCCGATCGGGGCGGGGCTTGAGGCTGACATACCCGTTAATATATCTTCATCCAGCAACACATCCGCCATCGCTCTCTATGGATCTGCTACCTTAACCCTAGTGCATGTAGCTTCAACAAGGTCCTCTGCTAACCCAGTGAGCATGGAAGGCTTCATGAGAGGAGTAGGTCACCGGACCGTAAGCACTGCTTTCTTCCCTATAGCGAACGGATCAAGGTCTCCACACTTTTCATCCTGCTTGCCCCTAGGAGGGTTCCTTTCTGATCTTGGCAAGTATACGACAAGAACTGGTCTCGGCTAAATTTCCGAATTATGGCGGGGAATCACAGAGACTGTATCAACTGTCCCTACAAAGTTCCCTTTTGTTTACAGTACCTCCCTTCTTAACTTGAGGGACGCAGATTTCAGAGTATGTAATACCATATGACTCAAACTAGTTCTGATCCTAATGGAGCTGCTACATATTCCTAGGATAAAAAGATCTAACTACTTTTGGTTTCCCATTTATGTTAACCTTATGGCATCTCGTATTTATGATGGCTTTGTAGTTTAATATTAGTATATGGGAAACATATTACTTATTATCCCTCCACATATATATCTCTGTTCGTTTATATTCTTTTTTTTGTTGACAAACTAGTATTTCTCTAAGTATGCAGCTCACAGTTTTTTTTTTTTTTGTAGAGGAAAGTTCTAACCCTATAGAAACATAGAAACATAGAAACATAGATATTGACGGCAGATAAGAGCCATAGGCCCAGCAAGTCTGCCCCACCTTACCTAACAGTATAAACTTATCTAGTTCGTAGGATAGCCCTATGCTTGTCCCATGCATTTTTAAAGTCCCCCACAGTGTTTGTTGCTACTACCTCTTGAGGAAGTTTATTCCATAAATCAATCACTCTTTCTGTAAAGAAGTGCTTCCTCAAATTACTCCTGAATCTACTACCCTTTAGCTTGAGCTCATGACCCCTTGATAGAAACATAGATATTGGATAGAAACATAGATATTGGATAGAAACATAGATATTGTTATACTTTTGTTGCTTCATAATGTTCCAGAAATATGGTTGTAGGCATGGGAATATTGTCTTTTTCTCTAGGGGTACATGCTTACTAACCCGGTAATTGTGCTTAGAAATGTCTATAAGCCTGTTTGATTTATAGTGTTCTGCTAGACCTCCTTAAGTAAATATACTCTATAATTGCAACACTTTTAATCTGATAATACATACTAATTAATACTCAATGGTAAATCCCTTCCCATATTGGATAAGATTACAGGTGGGGCAATGGTACTATCACCTCCATTTATATCTGTGGATGTCTATATCTACCTCATATTTGGTATTTACCCTTACTAATAATTGTAGTCCTGTTTACTGCTTTAAGGCTGAAGTTTACGGGGACTGGGGTGAAACCTTGGCTGTCCTGTATTATTAGCAAATTTATATGCCCATTAACACATTAATGCAGACGCCAATTCCCATCCTATCATTAATATCCCATACTATATCCTTCAGCATCATTATTATTGTGAACATTCACTAAACAATTATATCCCACTCTATGCACTATTATTTGGAATACATGTCACTGGGGCTGAAATAGTATTTATCTAAATATGTCATGTTTATCCACTGGACTGTTAATAATACCTATTCTCTTCTCAAAGTGTGATTATTTTTCCCCTTGCATGCTAAGAGAGAGTGGAGATCCTTCAATATGACACTATTTGATTTACATGGGGTTTTTGCAACACTAAGTAGGCTCAACTAGGTAACCTGACATTTTGGACCTTATGTTACAGTTTCATTTTAGAGTCTTATATATACTGCCTTATCATTGTTGCAATTTAATCTTCTTATTTGCAAGATCTACAGCTTCCTAACTCTACACAGCCTTGTTATTTTGGAGGCCCTAACTATCTAGACAGAGTTACAGCCATTATGATCTAGATATATAGGTATTATGATATATGCAGACCACACTCAATCAATGTGTCTGTCGTTTAACATTTCCCAGGCAATAACTCATGTTGCTACATATAGAGGCTATGTAACTGATATTTTGGATAATAGATTACGGTTCTGTATATCCTCTATAATCTAAGGTTACTCATGGTATATCTCTTAAATATGTGTTAACCCTCTATTTATGCATTTCATTGGCTTTATATTGACGCCAAGAGAAACCTGCTTGTTAATATGCCTCATTATAATAATATCATTAAAATTTCCTGGCCACGCCCCCCCTTCCCTTTAACTTTCGGGCAGCTTTTGTCTGCTGATTTCCCCCCAATTTTTATTTATTTGTATTTACTATTACATACTAAATGATAACCCTACCAAATAAGAGATTTCTCTAAGCTCGTCCACTTATTTATTGGTTGATCAATAGATACGCCCTTAGCAACCCTATAATCGTAAATATTCTATCATATTCTAATACACAGTCATATATAGAGGGATTTTTATTAGGTGCTTCTAAACGAATTTATTTACTATTCCCTCCCAAGGAATCATTACAGATGTATATATCTTAGGTTCATAAACCTGTTGTTTAGCTTATTATGTACCATATCAACCTGCATATATTATATATATTTTCTGTTACTGTAAATGGACAAAAGTCTTTTATTGTAATTGTCTAAAATCTCAATAAAAAATATATTTAAAAATAAAAATGGAATGTTAGCCAAAGGATCGGATTTCTTTAATTGCTTCCTAAAGAGAGGTTAGAGGATTAGATAAAGATAAAAGTGCATCATCTAAGTACATTGCTATTTTATATGTATGTGACCCAATGGGTATACCTGATATTGTTTTATTTTGGCGTGTTTGTGCAGCCAGCACTTCCATCGTCAGTACAAAAAGAATGGGAGACAATGGGCAACCTTGTCTGGTGCCATTAGCTGAGAGCATTCAATTTCCCTAACTTTGGCTATAGGGTTCGAATATAGGCTAAAAATTCTACTAATCATTTTTGGGCCAAAGTCAAATGCCGATAGAGTAGCTTCTAAGAATGACCAATCCATACAATCAAAAGTTTTTTCTGCATCTAATGTTATCAGTACAGATTAAGGGGCCTATTTATCAAGCCGTTAACCGCAAATACGCTGGAATTCTGCAGCGTAATTGTGGAGGGCTTGATTTGCCTTATTTATCAAAGGCTACAGACTGGCAAAAGTAGAATTTTGTGACGTAACATACGATCCGCCGGTCTCAGTCCGACACAGATCATTGGTTACGTCACTACAGATGTTTCGAATGCAAATTCGGCCCTATCTGACTACTTTTGCTAGATATCAAAAATCTACCAGGTACGCTCGCCACTATTCTGGCCCAGCATACCTGGTTTTCAATCCACCGCCCTGTAGGCAGCGGATGCCATAGGAATCAATGGGAGTCTGAAAGCAGTGAAAGCTTATGTTCGCTGCTGCCTGATATCCCATTGATTTCTATGGTATGTTTACACCTAACATCCTAACATGTTCCCCGAGTCTAAAACCCCTAATCTGCCACCCCTACATTATACTTATTAACCCCTAATCTGCTGCCCCTAAACCGCAGTAAATTCAAAGAAATGGAAAACACCACACCTTTGTCTTCTTTTGTGGGGCACGGAGCAACAGACTTGCCAGGTCTTTGTAGAATCCACAAATTTCAAAAAAACTCCAGCCTCCAACTTCATTAAAAGACCTTTATTATCTTATTCTGGGTCCAAATATACAACGTTTCAAGCCAACATTAGGCTCTTAATCATGTACTCATCATGATTATGGAGTATGGATAGACACATGTGGTCATGGATAGACACATGTATATCTCTGAAGCAAATAGGCAGTTGGATAACACCCATGATTATCTCAAACTTTCTTGTGATCCTACTGGTGTGTTCAGGAGGGAGCTGATGCATCTTTTAGATGATGGAATTCATGGGGTTTTTTTGATCCACAAACAGTGGATTATTTAATGGTGAATTGTCCCAAGACACCATGGTTCCATTTTCTACCCAAGGTACATAAGTCCTTGACTAATATTCAAGGCAGACCTATGGCATTGACTCTCTCCTAGAACATACCTCTGAATGGTTAGATGCGCTGTTACAGCCGCTAGTTTCCTCCCTGACCTCTTATATACGTGATACCAAACATGTATTAAATATAATCAAAGATATAATTTGGGACGTCAAATATTTCTGGCTCACAATTGATGCAGTGTCCTTATACTCGTCCATCCCCCATGACAGTGGTTTAAGGGCTTTGGAATTTTTCCTGTTTCACTTTACTCAATATACTGGAGATTTCCAGAAATTTGTCCTCAGGGTGTGTTTTTTTTTTCCTGTGTAATTTTGTCTGTGAAACATCAGTCTGCTAGTGTAATCTAATAGCAGTTGCCTGCCTGCCAGCGTGTGTGCCAGGCCCACTTGCCAACTAGTGCCACCACTCATATCTGTTGTAACAGTAGTATAATTTAAAAAAAAAAAAACTTTTTTGACTGTGAAACATCAGTCTGCTAGTGTAATCTAATTGCAGTTGCCTGCCTGCCAGCGTGTGTGCCAGACCCACTTGCCAACTAGTGCCACCACTCATATCTGTTGTAACAGTAGTGTAAATTTTTTTTTTTAAAAAACTTTTTTGACTGAAAAATCAGTCTGCTAGTGTAATCTAATTGCAGTTGCCTGCCTGCCAGCGTGTGTGCCAGGCCCACTTGCCAACTAGTGCCACCACTCATATCTGTTGTAACAGTAGTGTAAATTTAAAAAAAAAAACATTTTTGACTGTGAAACATCAGTCTGCTAGTGTAATCTAATTGCAGTTGCCTGCCTGCCAGCGTGTGTGCCAGGCCCACTTGCCAACTAGTGCCACCACTCATATCTGTTGTAACAGTAGTGTAAATTTAAAAAAAAAACTTTTGACTGTGAAACATCAGTCTGCTAGTGTAATCTAATTGCAGTTGCCTGCCTGACAGCGTGTGTGCCAGGCCCACTTGCCAACAAGTGCCACCACTCATATCTGTTGTAACAGTAGTGTAAATTTAAAAAAACAAAAACTTTTTTGACTGTGAAACATCAGCCTGCTAGTGTAATCTAATTGCAGTTGCCTGCCTGCCAGCTTGTGTGCCAGGCCCACTTGCCAACTAGTGCCACCACTCATATCTCTTGTAACAGTAGTGTAATTTAAAAAAAACAAAAACTTTTTTGACTGTGAAACATCAGTCTTCTAGTGTAATCTAATTGTAGTTGCCTGCCTGCCAGCCGTGTGTGCCAGGCCCACTTGCCAACTAGTGCCACCACTCATATCTGTTGTAACAGTAGTGTAAATTTTGTAAAAAAAAAACTTTTTTGACTGTGAAACATCAGTCTGCTAGTGTAATCTAATTGCAGTTGCCTACCTGCCAGCGTGTGTGCCAGGCCCACTTGCTAAGTGTCACCACTCATATCTGTTGTAACAATAGTGTAAATTTTTTTTAAAAAAACTTTTTTGACTGTGAAACATCAGTCTGCTAGTGTAATCTAATTGCAGTTGCCTGCCTGCCAGCGTGTGTGCCAGGCTCACAGAGTATACTGTGCCTACTTGCCCAGTGACACCACTCATATCTTGTTTAATAGTAGTGTAAGTGTACATTTAAAAAAATAAAAACTTTTTGGACTGTGAAACATCAGTCTGCTTTTTTGTGTCAGGCTCACAGCGTATACTGTGCCCACTTGTCCAGTGCCACTACTCATATCTTGTTTAATAGTAGTGTAAGTGTACATTTAAAAAAAAATGACAGGCAGAGGCAGGCCACCCCGCAGGTGCCGTCATGGTGCTGTGATTCCCTTTGGCTGTAGAATAATGCCCAGTGTTCAGAGGCCACGTTCCATGAACTCTTCTATAGCTTACGCTCCAAAACCTTGACGCACCATCCTCCTCCAGCTTATCTTCGGGCACCTCTCAAGTTACCACCACTCACCCGCCTACCGCCACAACCAACACTAGCACCACAGCCGCTTCACTTGATGTGTCAGAGGAGTTTTTTACACATCAGTTGGAAGAAATGAGTGATTTGCAACCATCATTGACAGGATGTAGATAACAGTGATATGTCTCAATCAGGCAGCATTACAGACATGGACGTACGGTGTGATGATGATGATGTTGTACCCGCTGCTGCTTCCTTTGTTGATTTGTCAGATACAAATGAAGCGGTTGATGATGACGATGCGTCCGTGGATGTCACGTGGGTGCCCGCTAGAAGAGAAGAAGGACAGGGGGAAAGTTCAGATGGGGAGATAGAGAGGAGGAGGAGACGAGTTGGAAGCAGGGGGAGGTCGTCACAAGGAGCTAGTGGCACAGTCAGACAGCATGCATCGGCACCCGGGGGCAGCCAGACAGCACGCCAATCAACACATGCTGTTGCCACCACCAGAATGCCGTCATCGCAGAGCTCAGCAGTGTGTTTTCTTTTGTGTCTGCCTCTGACAACAGCGATGCCATTTGCAACCTGTGCCAAAAGAAACTGAATCGTGGGAAGTGCAACACCCACCTAGGTACAACTGCTTTGCGAAGGCACATGATCGCACATCACAAACGCCTATGGGATCAACACATGAGTAGAAGCAGCACACAAACTCAAAGCCGCCATCCTCCTCCTGGTCCAGCATCTTCAGCCACATCAACCACTGCTGTCCTCCTTGCCCCCTCTCAACTATCCGCCACTCCGTCTCTCTTTCGGAGCAGTTCCTGCTCATCTGCCCACAGTCAGGTGTCTGTCAAGGACATGTTTGAGCGTAAGAAGCCAATGTCAGAAAGTCACCCCCTTGCCCGGCGTCTGACAGCTGGCTTGTCTGAACTCTTAGCCCGCCAGCTTTTACCATACAAGCTGGTAGAGTCTGAGGCGGTCAAATAAAATTTATCTATTGGGACACCGAAATTTCGGCCGAAATTTTTTTCCACAAAAGGCAATCCCCAACCTGTACTCGATTGTGCAAAAGGAAGTAATGGCATGTCTGGCACACAGTGTTGGGGCAAGGGTCCATATGACCACTGATAGCTGGTCTGCAAAGCATGGTCAGGGCAGGTATATCACCTACACTGCGCATTGGGCAAACCCGCTGACGGCTGCCAAGCATGGAATGCGTGGCTCTGCAGAGGAGGAGTTGGTGACACCGCCACGACTTGCAGGCAGGCCTGCTGCCACCTCCTCTACTCCTACTACTCCATCCTCTTCCATAACCTCCTCGGCTGAGTCCTCTTCTGCTGCTGCGTCTTGCTCCACATCAACGGTACCCCCCCAGCTCCGCAGGTACTATTCCACATCCCGGATACGGCAGTGTAACGCCATCTTGGGGGTTGACTTGCCTGAAAGCAGAGAGTCACACCGGACGAGCACTCCTGTCTGCCCTGAACGCACAGGTGGACTCCGCACCAACTGGAGATCGGCAAAGTGGTTTCTGACAACGGAAGTAATTTGGTGGCGGCATTGAAATTGGGCAAGTTGACACATGTGCCGTGCATGGCCCATGTGTGTAATCTGGTCGTACAACGCTTTGTGCATAAGTACCCAGGCTTACAGGACGTCCTGAAGCAGGCCAGGAAGGTGTGTGGCCATTTGAGGCGTTCCTATACAGCCATGGCGCACTTTTCCGATATCCAGCGGCGACACAACATGCCAGTGAGGCACTTGATTTGCGACAGCCCGACATGTTGGAATTCAACACTCCTAATGTTCAACCGCCTGCTCCAACAAGAAAAAGCCATTAACGAGTATTTGTATGACCGGGGTGCTAGGACAGCCTCTGCGGAGCTGGGAATTTTTTTGCCACGTTACTGGGCGCTCATGCATCCTTTTGAGGAGGTGACAAACCTAGTCAGTCGCACCATCAGCGACATCATACCATTTGTTTTCTACCTGGAGCGTGCCCTGCGAAGAGTGCTGGATCAAGCCGTAGATGAGCGTGAAGAGGAAGAGTTGTGGTCACCATCACCACCAGAAACAGCCTTATCAGCATCGCTTGCTGGACCTGCGGCAACGCTGGAAGAGGATTGTGAGGAAGAGGAGTCAGAGGAGGAATGTGGCTTTGAGTAGGAGGAGGAAGACCAACCACAACAGGCATCCCAGGGTGCTCGTTGTCACCTATCTGGTACCCGTGGTGTTGTACGTGGCTGGGGGGAAGAAGATACCTTCAATGACATCACTGAGGATGAGGAACGGGACATGAGTAGCTCGGCATCCAACCTTGTGCAAATGGGGTCTTTCATGCTGTCGTGCCTGTTGAGGGACCCTCGTATAAAAAAGCTGAAGGAGAACGACCTCTACTGGGTGTCTACGCTACTAGACCCCTGGTATAAGCATAAAGTGCCAGAAATGTTACCGAATTACAACAAGTCGGAAAGGATGCATCATTTCCAAAATAAATTAAAAAGTATGCTTTTCACAGTGTATAAGGGTGATGTCACAGCACAACGTGAATCTAACAGGGAAAGAGCTGAAAGTAATCCTCCGACTCCCACGACCACGCCAGCAAGGAGAGGATGCTTTACAGACGTGTTGTTGATGGAGGACATGTGGAGCTTTTTAACTCCTGTGCATCGCCACAGCACTTTGGGGTCCACCCTCAGAGAACGACTCGACTGACAGGTAACAGACTACCTCGCCTTAACTGCAGATCTCGACACTCTGAGGAGCGATGAACCCCTTGACTACTGGGTGTGCAGGCTTGACCTGTGGCCTGAGCTATCCCAATTTGCAATAGAACTTCTGGCCTGCCCCGCTTCAAGTGTCCTGTCAGAAAGGACCTTCAGTGCAGCAGGAGGTATTGTCACTGAGAAGAGAAGTCGCCTAGGTCAAAAAAAGTCTAGATTACCTCAACTTTATTAAGATGAATGAGGGATGGATCCCGAAGGGACTGACATTGGGCGATACATTCAAGTAAAAAAGGCCTGATGAGATGAGCTGCCTTGGGCTAAAAATAGTCCACACGCTGCTGTATTTTATCTTCAAATGCTGGATGACTTGCGTGACTTATCCGCCACCAACTAGGGTTCAAGCCGCAATGTTTTAGGACACTTTCTGCCTGGGAAACAAACATCAATTTTTCTGGCTGCTGCTACAGCAGCGGCTGCAACAATACCTAATTTTTCAGGCATGTGTATATGCCAAATTTTTCTGGCCTCTGGTGCTGCACTGTGGCTTCAAAAACAAAACAAAAAAAAAGACACTTAACAGGATTAAACTAATAGGAATAGTACTACTTAACACACCACTCCTATCTGGTGGCACATTAGATTGCACGCGCAGTGCCCCAAATTTGAAGTAGGAGGACCGACCAAGCATCTTTTTCCATCTCCCGGTTCCTAAAATCCATGCCATATACACATCCCCTGATAAGGGACACCGCAGTGGAAGGTACCCGGCCGAAATTTCTTTGCACAAAAGGCAATCCCCAACCTGTACTCGATTGTGCAAAAGGAAGTAACCTTACCATGGGTCCCAGACCGCACGTCTTGTTATTCTCTGTCTGGGAAATTATATATTTATCAAATCTATCTATTTATCTATCAAATCTATCTAACTATCTATCGTATCTATCAAATGTATATTGCATCTATTGATCTATGTAATCTATGTATCTATCTATCAAATCTATCTATCTCGTGGCCGGACGGTTTTGTGACAGCCACTTGTGTTTCGGCCAAATGTCCGTCGGCTAAAAGTCCGGCCACGATTGCACGCGTAGTGCCCCAAATTTGAAGTAGGAGGACCGACCAAGCATCTTTTTCCATCTCCCGGTTCTTAAAATCCATGCCATATACACCTCCCCCGATAGGGGGAGTAACAGGTATTAAACTGATCATAATAGTACTACTTAACACACCACTCATATCTGGTGGCACAGTAGATTGCACGCGCAGTGCCCCAAATTTGAAGTAGGAGGACCGACCAAGCATCTTTTTCCATCTCCCGGTTCCTAAAATCCATGCCATATACACGTCCCCTGGCGCCGCAACTGCCTCTGGGAACCTTACCATGGGTCCCAGACTGCACGTCTTGTAATTCTCTGTCTGGGAAATTATAAATCTATCTATTTGTCTATCAAATCTATCTATCGTATCTATCAAATGTATATTGCATCTATTGATCTATCTATCTAATCTATGTATCTATGTATCTATCAAATCTATCTCGTGGTTGTGCAAATGGACTGTTTGCGGTTGTTTGCGGTGCGTTAAACGGGGAGTTTGGTCTGTCACTGTGAAGCGGGCGTAACCCTTATACTACCTGATCGATACAACATCATACCTGATGTTTTAAAGCACGTTATTCCAAACAATTTAGGAATGTTAGGTGATTTATGCCCTTTATGGCTTAAAACCAGACTCTGCATCAACTATGTAATTTTCCGTGGGAGTTTTGCCATGGATCCCCCTCCGGCATGCCACAGTCCAGGTGTTAGTCCCCTTGAAACAACTTTTCCATCACTATTGTGGCCAGAAAGAGTCCCTGTGGGTTTTTAAATTTGCCTGCCTATTGAAGTCAATGGTGGTTCACCCGGTTCACCCGTTCGCGAACAGTTGCGGAAGTTTGAGTCCGCCGTTCGCGGACGGAAAATTTTAAGTTCGCGACATCACTAGTTAAGATACTAATACATTTATACAAACATATATGATCCTAAAGCAAGCTTGTTTATATATAAATTGCAAAATTGCACTTAAAACAAGAAAGCCATATGATCCCATTAGGACCCTCCAGAGTACACCAGTAAATACATTATAAAATAATATAGATAGAAAAAGCAAATGTCTAACGTTAGCTTGTAAAACTTATTCTAAGTTTATGATAAAGCAGTAATGAGGCTCTGCTCGATATTGTAAGCCAAATCAGTGAAAGTGCACCTGACTGTGTATTATTTTTAAGCAGATCGATCTTAGCAGGAAGAACATTTACTATGTATAAATATGCATAGCGTGTATGTAAGAAGCAAACATTCATGGCGTCACCGCCACTCGGTCTCCTTCGTGTGTTAAGGGGTGTGTGCCTAAGCACCAATCAATGAGGAGGGGAAGCCGATAGTCCACGAGTGTTTGTAACCTCCTCAACTCTATGTCATAAGTGACATAGACGAACTACCTAGATGCAACTATACAATATATATATTTTGCAAATAAGAATATATAATTAGATCTTGCAGATCATACTCACGGCCCTATAGAGGCATGTCCTAATGCCTATGGATAATTATTGCAAAATCAATTTGCAGCTAGATAAGAGAGAGTGTGAGCCCTAAAATAACGGTCTGTATACAAAGTGACTCAGACTCATTAACAAATAAAGTCGGTGTTACTTTCGTTAAAGGGGGTGTACACAATGTTATACCTAATAGTGATGCCATTATAAGATAATGTATGTTTAATTATATATGTAATGATGCCTAATGAATATATTTATATAGCCGCAGTTCAAAGAGATAAAGTGTTATAAATACTTAGTGAAGCAAGAAGTGAGAGGATAAAGTGATAATTCTTGAGTGATCGTCCTTTAGAGAAAGGAAATATGATAAAGTGAAATGTGATGATTGGAAAAGATAATGGTGGAATCTGATGTGCTATGATAAGATATCTTGATAAGGGGATGTGATATGCTATTAGCGGAGCTCTGGCACAAAAAGAAAAGTAATTACTATATGGATACTATAAGTTATATTTAGTTGTCATGTCATCTACCTATATATGAATAAGTGTACGGTGTGATAGATAACATATACTATTTTAAAGATAAAGATGATGTAACCGTGACATGACTAAACATGTCACCTACTAATCAGGATATGTGGCAGGGTTGGTATGAGAAATCAAAATACACTTAAACAAGTGGTCAATTATAGGTGTAGTTAATATGATCAAAATATCTATGGCATTAAACATTAAATCATCTCCTAGCTAGGTGATGTTATAAAAGAAATAGTTAAAGAGAGATATTTCATATTAGAGCCAGCTGATGTCATAGACATGTCATCCACATCTCTCATATAGCCCCCACTAGGATGATAAAAAATGATGATTAGTGAGATAGAGGCCCATTTATCAAGCTCCGAATGGAGCTTGAGGGCCCTTATTTCTGGCGAGTCTGAAGACTCGCCAGAAACAGCAGTTATGAAGCAGCGGTCTAAAGACCTCTGCTCCATAACCCTGTCCGTCTGCTCTGATTAGGCGGATAGACATCGCCGGAATTCAACCCGATCAAGTACGATCGGGTTGATTGACACCTCCCTGCTGGTGGCCAATTGGCCACGAGTCTGCAGGGGGCGGCGTTGCAGCAGCAGCTCTCTGCATTCAGCGATGTCTGTCAGACCTGATCTGCACTGTTGGATCAGGTCCGACAGACATTTGATAAATATGTCTCATAGTGTGTAATGCAATAAATCCATAAACAATACCTATTAATCAAACGGGAATAGTAGGGTCTAGTTGAGTGATAACTATATAACTATGATATAAATAAATAGTGATAATATATCTCATGTGTGAGTCAGTGATATCATATTCATATATCCCACTTTTTATGTGGAGGTTCCAGTGGAACTGTTGAGTGAGAACTATAATAAAAGTGATAGTAGCATATCTCATGTATGAGTCAGTGTTGTCATATTCATATATCCCACTTTTTTTCTGGAGGTTCCAAAGGAACTGTTGATGGATTTCTAGAGCCCTATCATGTTTGATGCTACCGAACAACAAATAGATAAAATGAAAGCCTCCATATCCAGATTCTCATTGAGACCATCGGGCCGGAGTGTTTTCAATTTTGTGTGGTCCAATAGGACTCTCTTTTTCTGAGGGTCATAAAAGCGCCCCTATGAAATCTGGGAATCAGCTCTATAGGTATGATTTTCAAAGGATTTTTCTGTTTATTATGAAAATTCAAGAAATGTCTGGATACACTATGGGCTTTTGAATTGTTTTTAATGTTATATGCATGCTCGCCCCATCTTTTCTTGATCTTACGACAGGTGCGGCCAACGTATTGGACTCCACATGTACAGTTTAAAAGGTATATGACAAATGATGATTCACAAGTCATAAATCATTTGATGTTGAAGGTTTCACCAGTGGTGTATGATGTAAAGGTGGAAACCCTATGAGTGATAGAGCTTCACATACCACAATGTTTTCTGCAACACTTGGATATTTTATTTCTAGGGGACCTGATTCCCAAAGAGTTAGTTGGTGGAGCATTGCTCGCTTGAAATTTATCTCTGACAATTTTACTTGGAGCTAAAGTAGTTTTCAGAGTGGGTGCTCTTCTATAAAAAAAAACCTTAGGTTTAGGACCCAATATTTTCTTAAGGATAGGGTCATTGGTCAGGACAGGCCAATGTTTCATGAGGATCTTATTAATTGCATGTTGGTTAGAATTGTACCTCGTGATAAACAATGGTGGATTTGATTCTTTAAACAGTTCCTGTGTCTTGTGTTTCTTATTGAAATAGCTGGTCCTATCTTCATTTCTGACCCTATTAATTTCTCGATTAATTAAATCTTGTGGGTAGCCTTTTTCTAGGAATCTATCACCAATGACTTGAGCTTGTACATCATAGTCTTCAATTCTAGAGCAGTTTCTCCTATTTCTTCTGAATTGTCCATAAGGGACATTCATCTTCCAACACTTGTAGTGGTTGCTCTCAAAATGTAAAAAACTATTGCAATCCAGAGTTTTGAAAAAAGTTGGAGGCTGAGAAACGCATTGCTTTTTAAAAAAGAACATTTTGGGGGGGACTTCCGGGCGGCGGCCATCTTTGGACGCAAAACTGTCGGCTGCTCACACCTTCCTGCTGTAATAACTAAATATCGCCAGAAAAAGTCATCTTTGGGGCTTCAAACTGCTGGATCCAGGGTTAACATTGGTTCAGCTCTCATTTGATACCCCCACCTCTGGGATTGTGTGGCGCTTAAGGTTACCGGAGCTTTTCAAAGGCTGAGGCCTTCTCAAAACCCCCCCAGTGACTTTCCTAAGGGCAATCACTGTCGCGCAGCCCACATTGTCGGCTGCTCAATCAACAAATATGGAGACACAACTCCTTCAAGAGTTAGAGAAGCTACTACAATATCACCTTATGCAACTGGAAGAAAACTTCTCTCAATCCGTGCAAACGGTCACCCATATGGTTCTACATGCCTTTCCCATTGCTGCGACACAGACAAGCGGCTCTGAGGGGGAATCAGCTTGTTTACCTTTGGATCCTCTGCCGCAAAAATCTTCACTACAGGATGAATCTGTATACCCCACTAAGGTAGAGGAGGAAATAACGGACCTGCTACAGCCTTCTGGAGCGGAGCACCTCGACATGGCAAACGGCGTTGAGGGCCTAGGCACCATAGCTGTGGCGAAAGCACGCTTAAGTCTTTCAGATCAAGTCGAAGCCATACACCCAGTGTATGATCAATATACAGAGGACATCTCTACAGAGGGTGAGAATACTGTACCTGAGCCAAATATAGGGAGCACAGTGGTGGAAATCACAGGTCCTATAAAACCCAGAGCCCCCGTGACTATTATCCCCGCATCATTTACAAAAGGGACACGCTCAGCCTACTTAGCAATTCACTTAGGCATGAGTCTGGAGGCAGATATGTGGAGCGCTCTGTCGGGCGGCGATGGGAGAGGCAGGCAGTTGTCTGAGAGCCCGAAGGCATTATCAGGGATGTCCCTCAGGAGTGAGCCCGTTAAAACAGGAGTCGGGTAGCTTTCTCCTACTATATCCCCACTCGCTGTCACTTAATGTGTGGGACTGTGACTTTCTTGATCATTTACCTAGCTGAACTGTGTGTTTATGCCTACCCGAACTCTCCACCTTCAAGCCCTCAACCTGAGACTCTCAACTAACTGACGCTGGCAAGCTGATCTTACAAACTATTACATACAGGGTCTTAAAAATTCGACTGAGACCTTTCAGTTCATTTAATGTGCCTGAATTCCCAAGTCTACATGTAAAGTGTTCAGGATCGTTACTATGCTTGCACTAACTTGAGGCTATAAATTTTGGCATACCTACCTTAGAGTGAAATGTTGTACTAACAGCAAAAAAGGGTTGTTTTATGTTGTTTGTAAATCTGACCTAACTATTGTATTGCAATCCAGCGCTCTAACTCATAGATGAAGATATGATACTTGTAAATAGTGCCAGGTCTTAAAATCCTGTCATTCAGTGTGAAATCGGACAACATAATATAAATGTCTTATGGTCAATGCAGAACTGTTTTTGTTAGATACCCTGTTTGTGTACATTTATGGCTCTGACCCAGTAATTATGTAAAAACGGTCCCCTATGTATCAAGTTACAATGTTTATCATTTTCATCCATATATGCCAGGCTCAAATACTTTTCTGGCTTCTCTAACTTAACATTACCTACTCTAAGAGTATCAAAACAGAATGAGGTATGAGCCGAATAACTATATGTAAGTATACCCTCCCCTCCTACCCTAGGCCATACAGAAGATTTACCTGTTCCTAAAAAGCTTCTGGTGGTGGCTTCTCCCCACCCTCCTAAGCCAAGCCCTAACCTGCATGCCTCGCCCATGACCACTGCTCTATCGTCACCTAGTATTTATAAGGTCCTGACATACCCTAAATTGCCAGTCCTCACTGAGGCTCCATATCAGTTATTGTTTGAGGTTAAGAAAAGCATTATATTATATCTAATACTTAATTTGCAAAGGTATATCATGTGGCTCAGTTTTGCCTCTCATATATCCCATAAAATAGGAAAAATGAAGTTCAATAATTGGGACCCAAAAGTGGCCCCCTATGGTACATAGTAGTCTTCTATAGCTTTGGTTTGGTTTGTGTGAGGCCCAAAAGTGGCCCCTTTTGTTATCCAGAAGGCGTATAGTTTCATAGGCAAATATGATGTTGATGTGATTATTTTGCAATGATTTCTTTTTTTATTTCTTTCTTTTTCCTTGTATTGATTATTCTGCAAAACATTGCTTGTATGCCGTGAATTGAACTTCAATAAATAAAAACTATTTAAAAAAAAAAAAAAAAAAAAAGAACATTTTTTACTACACACTTTCTATTGTTGTGTATTATACTGATATACCATCGCTTGATATACTGGAACTTTTTATGCTGCTGTTTGCTGTTTTGTTGGTGATACCAGTCAGCTGGTCGACTGTGAAGCCCCAGTCTGTTTTTACTGCACCTGGAGGTGCTTCCCTTCCTGTAAGCGCAATCAATCTTTATCTTTTTGCCCTTGTCTATACGTTACTGGGCTATGGTTGTTTGCTCTTTGTTAATAGGAATAGGAATATTCCCTCAAGGTCATCTGACTGGACATCTTTGCTGGTTGCATACAGTGAGCTGGACTACTGCAAAGTTCCAGCCTGCCCCATTAGCACTGTTGGGTGCTTTATGTTTGTGAGTATATTTGTTATCCCGCACCTATTTATATCTGTTTTGGTGGTACTAGGCCATGGTGGCGCCTCTGTTTCTGCAGATCACGACATACCAGGATTTGACCATCCTTTGACAGAGAGCTGCCTCATTTTGGATCATTTGTACTCTTATGTTCAGCTGGTTTAGGGTTTTCTATTGGTTCTGTACACAGTTAGTAGGAAGCGCCTCCTTTGGATTTTGCTGTTTGTTTGTACACCACTCTCTTTATTATATAACCCTTACACTTTACTTCAGGTCTTAAGTTGAGCTAAAATTCTAGTGCAATTTGGCTTGCATTGGAGCCCAACCTATAACTTTCAACTTGTAATATGAGCGCTATTTAGAACGCTCGCAATATGCTTTGAAAGTATAGGTTGGGTCCTTCTCAGTACAAAACATCTAAATATGCATATATAATATACAGGTAGAAAACCTTTTATCCAAACTGATTTGGTCTTAAAAAGGTTTGGATTTTGGAATAGTTTGGATTTCAGAATATTTATATCTGTAAAATGGGACAGCTTGGAGAGGGGCGGGATACTTTTGTATACATAGTACCAGATTTGGAAATGGTTTTTCAACTATCCCATCTTTCTTCCTTACCTTCTACATCTTCTTACAGATCTTATCGCCAGTCAATACCTCAGACTGGTAGCATCATCAATTTCGGGCAATTCCCATCTTTGCACAGCCTTTCTGAATGAGCTAAAATCGTTATGGAAGAGTCAGGGGCCCTGGGTACCCTTAAATGCTATTTTTCTGCATGGACCAGATAGTCTGGCTGGTGCATGCAAAGGGATTTATATCCCTTTTCAGCAGATAAAACTCATATTCTGAACTACCTTCCCTCCCTTTTTGATTCAGGTCTAGATCAATAAATGTTGCTCGTTTGGCGATTTCCTCAAATCACAACCTGATTAATAAAGTTCCAGTTGGTAAACATCCACTAATCTGTTGACTCCTTTAAGCTATTATACTCAAACGCCCCCCTATTCCAAAATATAATTCCTTTTGGGATGTATATTTGATTTTCTCTCTTTTTATATCTTGACCTTCCAATGAATTTCTATTGTTGAAACAACTTACTGTTAAACTCGCTACTCTCCTTTGCCTCATATCCTTTCATAGAGTCTCTGATGTAAAAGCTTTAGACTTTAACACTAAATTATTTTAACACTGATTTTTGACAGCATATCTAAATACAAATGCAGTTTTGTAATTCAAGTTATCCCATTTAACCGTTTTGGTTTTCTGAAGATGATGAGTCACTGGTATTTGGATAAGATCTCCTGCTACTACAGTGATAATTTACAGTATAATACTGTAATTATATAGCCTTTCCGTGCTTTCTAAAATAATTCTATTTGGTTGTTAGGATAACAACTAGTTCTAGAATAAAGTTTGATGACACATTGAGGTATTAGTAAGTCCGTTATAGGACATGTATAAAAGATCCAGCACTCTGTGTTATAGTTGACCAGTTTATAACTATAAAAGAAACTGATCAGTGGGTTATAACCCTTATCGTTTGTATTTTACACAGGGCATAATCTGTTTAATATCACCTTTTATGTCACACTTTGCAATTGGTGGCGTGAGGTTCAATCAGTTTATGTTCTCCACATATCTATTTATGGATACACATGTGATGTTGCTGTAATACACTTACAATATTCATAGTTGACACTTGAGTTAAGATTTTATAGTGCACATATTTTGTATTTTTGACATATCGGCACAGACCTGAAGTGACGTAATTGAACTTCCGGTTTCGGCTCTAACCGTGGAACGCAATATGCGTTCCACACACGTAAAATTTGCCACTACTGGGGATAATCAGGTTGGTTTGATTTGCTCTAATTCTCACACTATAAAAGATGTTTGATTTGTCACTATTGTATGCTGATGAAGGGGACCAGATCCCCGAAAACGTTACACAATAAAGTATTGTATACTTGGATTGAAAAAGACCTGAGAGTGCATCCTTTGTTCCTGTATGCTATTGCATCCTTGCACCCAGGCTGTTGACGGCAGGAGGGTTGAGCTGAAGTTTGTGTTATATATATATATATATATATATATATATATATATATATATATATATATATATATATATATATATATATATATATATATATATATATATACAGGTAGTGCAGAATTATTAGGCAAGTTGTATTTTTGAGGATTAATTTTATTATTGAACAACAACCATGTTCTCAATGAACCCAAAAAACTCATTAATGTCAAAGCTGAATATTTTTGGAAGTAGTTTTTAGTTTGTTTTTATTTTTAGCTATTTTAGGGGGATATCTGTGTGTGCAGGTGACTATTACTGTGCATAATTATTAGGCAACTTAACAAAAAACAAATATATACCCATTTCAATTATTTATTTTTACCAGTGAAACCAATATAACATCTCAACATTCACAAATATACATTTCTGACATTCAAAAACAAAACAAAAACAAATCAGTGACCAATATAGCCACCTTTCTTTGCAAGGACACTCAAAAGCCTGCCATCCATGGATTCTGTCAGTGTTTTGATCTGTTCACCATCAACATTGCGTGCAGCAGCAACCACAGCCTCCCAGACACTGTTCAGAGAGTTGTACTGTTTTCTCTCCTTGTAAATCTCACATTTGATGATGGACCACAGGTTCTCAATGGGGTTCAGATCAGGTGAACAAGGAGGCCATGTCATTAGATTTTCTTCTTTTATACCCTTTCTTGCCAGCCACGCTGTGGAGTACTTGGATGTGTGTGATGGAGCATTGTCCTGCATGAAAATCATGTTTTTCTTGAAGGATGCAGACTTCTTCCTGTACCACTGCTTGAAGAAGGTGTCTTCCAGAAACTGGCAGTAGGACTGGGAGTTGAGCTTGACTCCATCCTCAACCCGAAAAGGCCCCACAAGCTCATCTTTGATGATACCAGCCCAAACCAGTACTCCACCTCCACCTTGCTGGCGTCTGAGTCGGACTGGAGCTCTCTGCCCTTTACCAATCCAGCCACGGGCCCATCCATCTGGCCCATCAAGACTCACTCTCATTTCATCAGTCCATAAAACCTTAGAAAAATCAGTCTTGAGATATTTCTTGGCCCAGTCTTGACGTTTCAGCTTGTGTGTCTTGTTCAGTGGTGGTCGTCTTTCAGCCTTGCTTACCTTGGCCATGTCTCTGAGTATTGCACACCTTGTGCTTTTGGGCACTCCAGTGATGTTGCAGCTCTGAAATATGGCAAAACTGGTGGCAAGTGGCATCTTGGCAGCTGCACACTTGACTTTTCTCAGTTCATGGGCAGTTATTTTGCGCCTTGGTTTTTCCACACGCTTCTTGCGACCCTGTTGACTATTTTGAATGAAACGCTTGATTGTTCGATGATCACGCTTCAGAAGCTTTGCAATTTTAAGAGTGCTGCATCCCTCTGCAAGATATCTCACTATTTTTGACTTTTCTGAGCCTGTCAAGTCCTTCTTTTGACCCATTTTGCCAAAGGAAAGGAAGTTGCCTAATAATTATGCACACCTGATATAGGGTGTTGATGTCATTAGACCACACCCCTTCTCATTACAGAGATGCACATCACCTAATATGCTTAATTGGTTAGTAGGCTTTCGAGCCTATACAGCTTGGAGTAAGACAACATGCATAAAGAGGATGATGGGGTCAAAATACTCATTTGCCTAATAATTCTGCACTCCCTGTATATACAGTATATATCTGTATATATTCATATGTACTATATATATATATATATATATATATATATATATATGTACATATATATACTTTATATAAATATATTTTGCAAAAAAACCCCAAGAACATTGTAATGTGAAATATTCATAAATACCTTTGGGTTTAGTGCTGTAGTTCTAACGTGGTGTTGGTTTAGCGCGTGAGCAATAAGTGTTTTTTTTTTTTTATCAGCGCCCTCCATTGACGTCTATGAGAAGTTAACACGTTCGCGATATACAAAGTCCTAATCTTAGCACACATTGGGTTTCACTAAAAAATTTAGCGCACCACTTGTAATCTTGCCCCAAATTACATATCTACACTCTTTATTGGTTAACCTGATAGCTATATTTTCTTTAATTAAAGTAGAGAACTATTTTGAAGAACCAGAAGGTGGTGAGAAACAAGATGAAGAAGACTTGTTGCTGGCGAGAAAAAACTAGCAAATTACAATTCTTCAGGAAAGATAAGTTATCTGGATCTTTGTTTTTATTAAAGTAGGGGACTTCATTTAGGGGGATTGTTGGGGATGGCTTCACCAGTCGGAGAATTGCATGGGGTTAGATTCATATTGAAAGGAGGCCGTGTTTGGACTGAGTAGGGACCTTCAGAATTAGGGGTGTTTCAATGAGATGGGGCTTCTTTGCCTATGGATGTTTCACATATTTTATTTATGAAATAATGAAGAGAAATTGTTTCTATAGTGCAAATGGCAGCTTTATCATTACGTTAAGATAAAATCACACAGCTCTTGTATATAGCATTAGGTAAATAAATTACAACTCTAGGACACACAGGAATTTTCAAAAGTTCAAAGGACAGAACACATCAAAGGTTTTAGCTTCAGGAATTCGGCTCAATAGATCCTCTTAGATAAGGTTATGAAGAGAAAATAGAAGATTTATTTCCTGTGGGTGTTTATCTGTAATTAGTTGGTCTGCTGTAGCCACCAAGAAGTTGTTATTCTAAACATCCCATTATGACTTCACATGCTCGCCACCTGGATGGAGATGGATGTTCAGACTTCAGAAACTGATATTCTGGGGTTAGTGTTAATTTTTTTTGCTTTTTTGGGGGGGGTGTTTTTTTCAGATTAGGGCTTAGGGCAAATTGTAAAAGAGCTGAATGCCCTTTTAAGGGCAATGTAAAAGAGCTGAATGCCATTTTAAGGGCAATGCCCATACAAATGCCTCTTTAGGGGCAATGGGTAGCTTAGGTTTTTTTAGAGTTAGGTTTTTTATTTTGGGGGGTTGGTTGGGTGGTGGGTTTTACTGTTGGGGGATTTTTTATTTTTTTACAGGTAAAAGAGCTGTTTAACTTAGGGCAATGCCCTACAAAATGCCATTTTAAGGGCTATTGGTAGTTTATTGTAGGTTAGGGGGTGTTTTATTTTGGGGGGCTTTTTTATTTTTTTAGGGCTATTAGATTAGGTGTAATTGTTTTTATTTTTTATAATTTCGGTTCGTTTTTGTAATCTTAGTGTTTTTTATTTTTCCTAATTTAGTGTTTATTTTTTTTTTGTAATGTTAGATTAGAAGAGTGCTTTACCCCTGCAATTATTTAGGAAACATTTTCCCTGAATAATTCAGGAACGATTTTTAACCATTCATACTTTATCTTTATTGGTTTAACTATTCAATCATACAAGTTTAAAAACACAAACTCTCTAGCTATCAATATATAGCATAGATGTGTGAATAATACCTCTGAGAATCATGTATCTATATGTGAAACATTATACTTGCGCCTAGATTTAGAGTTTTGCAGCCAAAGGGGTGCGTTAGCTACACGTGTTTTTTTTTATAGCGCTGCTTCCAAACAACGCTGGTATTGAGAGTTCTCTGAAGGGCTGCGTTAGGCTCCAAAAAGGGAGCCTACAGGCATATTTACCGCTACTTCAACTCTCAATACCAGCTTTGCTTACGGTAGCGGCTAGCTGGAAAAACATGCTCGTGCACGATTCCCCCATAGGAAACAATGGGGCAGTTTGGGCTGAAAAAAACCTAACACCTGCAAAAAAGCAGCGTTCAGCTCCTAACGCAGCCCCATTGTTTCCTATGGGGAAACACTTTCTAAGTCTGCACCTAACACCCTAACATGTACCCCGAGTCTAAACACCCCTAACCTTACCCCCCGCTATCGCTGACCCCTGCATATTATTATTAACCACTAATCTGCTGCTCCGGACACCGCCGCAACCTACATTATACCTATGCACCCCTAATCTGCTGCCCACAACATTGCCGACACCTATATTATATTTATTAACCCCTAATCTGCCCCCCCAATGTCGCCGCTACCTTACCAACACTTATTAACCCCTAATCTGCCGACCGGACCTCGCCGCCACTATAATAAATGTATTAACCCCTAAACCTCCGCACTCCCGCCTCAAAAACCCTATAATAAATAGTATTAACCCCTAATCTGCCAACCGGACCTCGCCGCTACAATAATAAATGTATTAACCCCTAAAGCTAAGTCTAACCCTAACACCCCCCTAAATTAAATATAATTTTAATCTAACAAAATAAATTAAATATTATTAACTAAAGTCTTCCTATTTAAAACTAAATACTTACCTGTAAAATAAACCCTAATATAGCTACAATATAACGAATAATTATATTGTAGCTATTTTAGGATTTATATTTATTTTACAGGCAACTTTGTATTTATTTTAACTAGGTACAATAGCTATTAAATAGTTATTAACTATTTAATAGCTACCTAGTTAAAATAATTACAAAATTACCTGTAAAATAAATCCTAACCTAAGTTACAATTAAACCTAACACTACACTATAGAGCATGCAATTTTAAGCAACTTTCTAATTTACTCCTATTATCAATGTTTCTTTGTCCTCTTGCTATCTTTATTTGAAAAATAAGGCATCAAAGCTTTTTTCTTTGTTCAGAACTCTGGACAGCAGTTTTTAATTGGTGGATGAATGTATCCACCAATCAGCAAGGACAACCTAGGTTGTTCACCAAAAGCAGGCCGGCATCTAAACTTACATTCTTGCATTTCAAATAAAGATACCAAGAGAATAAATAAAATTTGATAATAGGAGTAAATTAGAAAGTTGCTTAAAATTCCATGCTCTATCTGAATCACAAAAGAAAACATTTGGGTACAGTGTCCCTTTAAATAAATTAACTACAAGTACCTACAATTACCTACAATTAAATAAACTAAACTAAATTACAAAAACAAACACTAAATTACAAAAAATAAAAAAAATTACAAGAATTTTAAGCTAATTACACCTACTCTAAGCCCCCTAATAAAATAACAAAGCCCCCCAAAATAAAAAATTTCCCTACCCTAATCTAAATTAAAATAGTTAACAGCTCTATTACCTGTTAAAAACACAATAAAAAAACACAATACCACCCCCAACATTACAACCCACCACCCACATACCCCTACTCTAACCAAAACCCCCCTTAAATAAACCTAACACTACCCCCCTGAAGATCTCCCTACCTTGAGTCGTCTTCACTCAGCCGAGCACCGATGGACCAAAAGAAGACATCCGGAGTGGCAGAAGTCTTCATCCTATCCGGGCAGAAGAGTACATCCGGACCAGCAGACATCTTCATCCAAGCGGCATCTTCTATCTTCATCCATCCGACGAGGAGCGGCTCCATCTTCAAGACCTCTGGCGTGGAACATCCTCTTCTACCGACGACTACCAACGAATGAAGGTTCCTTTAAGTGACATCATCCAAGATGGCATCCCTCGAATTCCGATTGGCTGATAGGATTCTATCAGCCAATCGGAATTAAGGTAGGAAAAATCTGATTGGCTGATTGAATCAGCCAATCAGATTCAAGTTCAATCGGATTGAGCTTGCATTCTATTGGCTGTTCCGATTGGCTGACTCAATCAGCCAATCAGATTTTTCCTACCTTAATTCCGATTGGCTGATAGAATCCTATCAGCCAATCAGAATTTGAAGGACACCATCTTGGATGACGTCACTTAAAGGAACCTTCATTCGTCGGTAGTCGTCGGTAGAAGAGGATGTTCCACGCCGGAGGTCTTGAAGATGGAGCCGCTCCTCGTCGGATAGATGAAGATAGAAGATGCCGCTTGGATGAAGATGTCTGCCGGTCCGGATGTCCTCTTCTGCCCGGATAGGATGAAGACTTCCGCCGCTCCGGATGTGTTCTTTTGGTCCATCGGTGCTCGGCTGAGTGAAGACGACTCAAGGTAGGGAGATCTTCAGGGGGTAGTGATAGGTTTATTTAAGGGGGGTTTGGGTTAGAGTAGGGGTATGTGGGTGGTGGGTTGTAATGTTGGGGGGTGGTATTGTGTTTTTTTTACAGGCAAAAGAGCTGATTTATTTGGGCATGCCCCGCAAAAAAGCCCTTTTAAGGGCTGGTAAGGTAATAGAGCTGTTAACTATTTTAATTTAGATTAGGGTAGGGTAATTTTTTATTTTTGGGGCCTTTGTTATTTTATTAGGGGGCTTAGAGTAGGTGTAATTAGCTTAAAATTCTTGTAATTTTTTTTTATTTTTTGTAATTTAGTGTTTGTTTTTTTAATTTAGTTTAGTTTATTTAATTGTAGGTAATTGTAGGTACTTGTAGTTAATTTATTTAATTAATTTATTGATAGTGTAGTGTTAGGTTTAATTGTAACTTAGGTTAGGATTTATTTTACAGGTAATGTTGTAATTATTTTAACTAGGTAGCTATTAAATAGTTAATTACTATTTAATAGCTATTGTACCTAGTTAAAATAAATACAAAGTGACCTGTAAAATAAATATAAATCCGAAAATAGCTACAATATAATTATTTGTTATATTGTAGCTATATTAGGGTTTATTTTACAGGTAAGTATTTAGTTTTAAATAGTAAGACTTTAGTTAATTTTTTTTTATTTATTTCGTTAGATTAAAATTATATTTAATTTAGGGGGGTGTTAGGGTTAGGGTTAGACTTAGCTTTAGGGGTTAATACATTTATTAGAGTAGCGGCGAGGTCCGGTCGGCAGATTAGGGTTTAATACTTGAAGTTAGGTGTCAGCGATGTTAGGGAGGGCAGATTAGGGATTAATACTATTTATTATAGGGTTTTTGAGGTGGGAGTGTGGCGGTTTAGGGGTTAATACATTTATTAGAGTAGTGGTGAGGTCCGGTTGGCAGATTGGGGGTTAATAAGTGTAGGTAGGTAGCGGCGATGTTGGGGGGGGCAGATTAGGGGTTAATAAATATTATGTAGGTGTCGGCGATGTTAGGGGCAGCAGATTAGGGGTACATAGGGATAATGTAGGTTGCGGTGATGTGTGGTCGGCAGATTAGGGGTTAATTTTTTTATTAGAGTGGCGGCGATGTGGGGGGACCTCGGTTTAGGGGTACATAGGTAGTTTATGGGTTTTAGTGTACTTTAGAGCACAGTAGTTAAGAGCTTTATAAACCGGCGTTAGCCCAGAAAGCTCTAAACTACTGACTTTTTTCTGCGGCTGGAGCCTTGTCGGTAGAGGGTCTAATGCTCACTTCAGGCAAGACTCTAAATACCGGCGTTAGGAAGATCCCATTGAAAAGATAGACTACGCAATTGGCGTAAAGGGATCTGCGGTATGGAAAAGTTGCGGCTTGGAAGTGAGCGTTAGACCCTTTCCTGACTGACTCTAAATACCAGCGGACAGTAAAAAGCAGCGTTAGGACCCCTTAACGCTGCTTTTGACAGCTAACGCAGAACTCTAAATCTAGGCGTTGGTTTGTATAATATCAAACAATCAGATACAAACATTATTATCTTTTGTAGCCGGCTATTCATACATTCAGAAATAATGCTGTAACAAGAGGACCTGTTAATATGTGGGATGTCAGATTATGAGATTAAAGCTATCTAGCTAATACTCTATCTGTAATTATAAAGTCCTTGCATGCACAGTCAACTTTAGCACAGCTGTTCAGTGTAATAGATTCTGTCTGCTTAAAATCTCTAGATATTAATATTTAGTATAGGTGTGTGAATAACACCTCTGAGAATCATGTATCTAGATATGAAAAATTATATTCTTAAATAAATATTTCTATATATAATACTGTGCAAAAGTCTTAACCACCATTACGCAGGTTAGGTTTTATTTTACAGGTAACTTTAGTTTGAACCAATGCGCTGGGCTCATGGCTGAAATGAGGTCTATGATGCATATGTTTAAAGTCCTGCTTACCGACACAAGGGCCCTGTATGTGACTTTTTAGGCTTTGAACTTATGCTGTGTAGGTTACCACTAGAGAAGGTGGAATCGTTTAGTATGGCTGTTTCCTCGACAAGTTTATCCGTTAGAAACCTTCAGTTGTTTCTGGATCTACTAAATTTTCCAATGGGAAGGGTATTGAACAAGAGGCTGGAGGCTGCTCTGAAAGGCAAGAATAGGTTTGCAGCGAAGGTGATGCTCACTGTGGAAATGGGGGAGGACGTACGAGTATGGGAGCGTTTTTTTCTGGAATTTAATATGGTTCGCTTATGTGCACAAGGCTGGGAATTGCATTTGTTTACAGCCTACTTTCAGGGTGACTGAAGAGCGGGCCCCTGGCCAGATGCTTGGTGGGAAGCTGGCTTCTTAACGAATCTTACCATGCTCGAGCTGTTACCCATTGTCTTGGTGGTGGAGTTGTGGGGTCGCAGATTCAGGGTATTTAGGACAGGCAATCTAAGCATGGTGCATGCTATTAACAGAGTGTCGGCCTCCTCCAATGTAGTAGTTTTCATGTGTTGTGCTGCTTGGAACTGAACATTCACTTCCGGGCCCAGTATGTGCTTGGGGTGACCAACGTGCTGGCCGATGAGCTGTCATGTTTTGATTGGGTTACGGTTAGGAGATTGTCTCCAAAAGTTGCTGCTGAGGGCTTGTACTATTTTCTTTGACAGCAGGTGAATCCTGGTCCTGCTTGTTACCCCTAGTCAGGGCTTCCCTTGTCCCATCTACCAGGCAATCTTACTCTAGACTAGTGGTATGAATGGAAGCAGTTTTGTGGTGAGAGTAGGGTGAATGTAGCTCCTAGTTCACAGGTAGTACTGCTTGATTGGTTAGCTTATTTGCAGAGCAGCGGCTTGAAGCAGGGTGCCATGCACAGCAGCTAACTTTGAATGCCAACGAGGGCAGTGGCTTCTGCCCCAAGCGATTGGTGCTTGAATTCCTTGTCCCGAGGGATTGTCGCAAATTTTGTTTGAGAAAAACAGCTCATCTTTGTCATCCTTCCAGATTTGACGGGTTCTGACGAGAGCCGTCGAGAAACTGGGTCTTGATCCGGCTAAAATTGCCTAGCATTCATTTAAAATAGGTGCAGCAATGAGTGCATCGGCAGAGGGATGTTCTAGCAATGATTTGAATTGCATAAGTAGGTAGAGGTCGAGTATATACAATCTATCGGCTAAAATACAAGTGGAGAGCTATTTATTGTGCCCACTCGTGTGCTACCTCTGCTAGAATTAAGCCCATCAACGTATTCCCCCATAGAAGTCAATGGAGCTTAAAAACACCCTTACGTGCAAACCCGACCACATTTTCTCAAGTGCTCTAACCCGAGATCGATTTATTAAGATTTTACATTTCAATGTTCTTCACATAGAAGGCTATCTTCTATTTATTCATAAATACAATATATATCTATACCTTATTTTTTAATCATTTTTATTAGATGGTGTTATTATGAGAGTAACTGTACTTTTAAATGTATTTTTGATGTGTTTTGTGCAACCTTTATTCAAGTGTAACAGTTAACCAGAGCTCTGAAGTCACGCTTACCAAACACTCATTAATTTTAATTGTGCTTGAGCAAACACGTTTACTTTCAACTTGTAAAGCATGCTCTACTTTCAACCCGTGTAAACAGCCACGATAAACCCTTTATCGCTTGCACACAACTGTTAGCGCACCACTCGTATTCTAGACCTATATGTGCGGCCAGTTGCTGAAAAGTAACAATTGGATCTAGGCTCAATATTGAGATGATATCATTCCGGTTGGCTTCTGGGTGCAGATTGGGTCATTATTGGGTTTAATGATATATCTTCTTTTTGCAGGCTTCTCCTGACGTGCAGCTAGAGTTTGGATTGTCTGACTCTTTTTTGTCCACTGGACATCTATTACAGCTTTGGCCTTGCCCTTGCCCTTTGGTCAGAATTGGAGATGGTCATTTACCTGGTCTCCGTTAGGTGTTTAGGATGAAGGGAGGCTTGTAAAGTGTTCTCGTTGATGCTCAGATGAGATGGGCGAAACCACCATTATAGTTATCCGTCTAGGTCATAATGACTTAGCTCTGGTCCCAGCATTAGATCTGACTAGGATTATTCATTCTGATATAGGCTGGACTAGATCTTGGGCACCCAGGGTAGTAGTGGGGTGGTCAGGTCCAATATGATTTCCAGAATCAACTGCAGATTTATGAGCTCAGCTGGGGCGGTGTACAGAATAAGGAAAAAAGTTGAATAGGTATGCAGGAAGGACCGTCACTGGGGGAACATGGTTTCATAGCAAAGCACAATTCCATTACGCCCAACAAAAGAGAGCTATATAGGGCAAACAGGGTACTTTGTCAGATGAGGGTTTAGATATTTTTATTAAGGATATAATAAGGGCTCTCATTCCTCTCCTGTAAGTCGGGGGTATGGAGTTTGATGGGTGGCAAGAGTAACATAGGATATGTTAACTTTTGGTGGCGGGAGAATTGCAGCCTCAAACTTATTGGAGGAGAAGAAAAGGGAGGAGTGATAGCCAGGCAGGGAAGGGGTGGATTGCTTTGGGTGGCATCCAAAGTGCCCTTTTTCCCATGTAGGTAGGCCATATGATCTCCAAAAACCCCAAGTATCATCTTCTTTGGGTGGAGCGAAGCTCTGATGCAGTTTTGATGGGGCCTCTTACCTCTTGTAGTACTGAGGAGTTAGCATTCTCTGTTAACCAAACTGTCAGTTTATAACTGATTGTTATCATAATAAAGAGACCAGTGATGATCTTATCTAATCCGAAATTTGGTCTCTGTGTATTCTGTGTTAGGGGTAGAATAACAGTTTAATGGGTAGTATATCAACTTCACCTGGCAATGACCTCTGCAAGCCTTTAATCCCTTATGTTTGCTTACATTACAATAAATAAAAGCACTAAAAAAAACTTAGCATGACTTAAGACCTGAAGTAAAGTGTTAGGGCTAAAATAAAAGATTAACAAAATTTGTCTGCTGGACTAATACGACTAAACCTCTACATTACGCTATACATATAAATTTGATCTGACCCCCGGTGGACTATTTTTTCTATGGGGTTATGTCAAAACATTTGTCTACTTATCAAAGCTACATTGTTTAGATGAGTTTAGGGTCAAGATCATAGAGGCAATCCATGAAATCACTGAGCAGCACCTGAGGTTTTCAGTTGAACTTACCCGATGAGTGTAAAATGCGATTGCACTCTCACAATCGTGTTTACTTGCAACTTGTAATACAAGCACTATTTCTGTTGCAATGATATTGCTTGCGTGCAACAGTTAGCGCGCCACTTGTAATATAGCCCAAAATTTATATTTCATAATTCTGAATTGGTTCTAGTTGCAGACTACTCTTAATAAGCAGCCTAGGGTGAAAATATATGTTGTCTTTGAAATATACGATACCTGCTGTATTTCTCTGTATATCTTATACTTAAAATGCTTTTTCTCTTGCAAGGTGTATCTAGTCCACGGATTCATCCTTTACTTGTGGGATATTCTCATTCCGTACAGGAAGTGGCAAAGAGAGCACACAGCAGAGCTGTCCATATAGCTCCCCCTCTAGCTCCACCCCCCAGTCATTCTCTTTGCCGGCTCTAAGCACTAGGGTCTCTCTACGGGAGGGTAAAGTGAATGTGGTGTTAGAAGGATTGTGATTTTCTCTAAAGCCTGAGATAATATTTCTTTATGTGGCTGAGACAGGATCACAGGCCAGAACTGAATTAAAAAGCTTAAAGTTGTACAGCTACCTAGTAAATGTTTATAGCAAGATTGTATTCACAGGATACTTATTTCTGGCAAGAGATGAAAAGACTATAACCAAAAACAGTTTAGAGTTGTCATATTGTGTTGCTAAAATATATATGTAAATGGTATAGATAAAGTGGAAATTACACAGGTGCGGTTTATAAGAGGAAGATAGTCAAAGTGTGATATAGAATAAGTCTCTTGGGTCAACAGAAAGAACTAAGATAGAGCGTAGTGGATACACTGTAGTATCGTGACGAATAGTAAAAAGAATAGAACAGGCTGCATTTGACTAAGAAAGATATTCAGGAGGCTGACTTTAAGCAATCGGCACCCTGAGGTATTTTGAGTAAAACTTTTGCAGAGGTTGACATAATACTTTTAAGCTGCCTGAGAATTGTCCTTTTTTTTTTTTTTTTCCTTTTTGTTTTAAGAACAAAGTGTAAGTAAACATACTTGGGATCAAGAGAGAAACATATAAATGGAAAAATATATTACAAACACAAAAAATAGATCACCAGCAATGCCAGTGAAAAAGGATAAAAAACAGAAAGCACAAAATGAAATTAGCATAGAACCCAATATTCAGAGCCCAGAAAGAAATCTAGAAACACAGCTTACTATAAATCAATTAGCAGAGTTAATTTTACCTCAATTTGAAATGGTGAAAAAAGAGATCTCAGAATTATCGCAGGAAATCAGACAATTTTCTATCAGAATAACGGAGGTAGAAAATAGGGTGTCTGAGGTAGAGGATAAACAAAACATACAAGAATAGAAGACTTGGAAGACAGGTCACGGCGGAGCAATATCCGCATAGTCGGTCTGCCTGAAACTAATGGACAGGAAGATTTACTAACTTTCGGTGCAGTCACACTGCCAAATCTACTAGGAATGCAACCCGATAAGGGGGCTCTGCAGGTGGAGAGAGCACACAGGGTTGGACCACTAAGACAACCCAGGGAGAGTAATTCTAGGCCAAGAGTAATCATTATCAAATATTTGAATTTTCAAGACAAAGTCAGCATAATGTACCACTATAGAAAACTGAGAACATTGCAGATAGGTGACAAACCAATCCTGATTTTTCAGGACTTCTCGATGGAGACATCGGGGAGAAGACGAGCTATGGCACCGTACTGTACAGGGCTCATAAAAGCCGGCTTAAGAGCCACTATGAGATACCCAGCTAAAATTACGGTTTTAGGGATAGACGGTGTCACAGCACTTAATACGGTGGAAGAAGCAAAAAATTTTTGTGCCGAGAATAATATAGAAGTGTAATGATACTAGATGGAAAGCTCTACATGGGTGGTCAAAAATGCAGAGATTAAGGGAAGGAGAGCAGAGAAATGGAAACAGTTGGGGGAGGTGGGGGGGCTGGGCAATGAGAGGCATACTTTTTTTTTTTTTTTTTCTTCTCCTCTCTTTTTTCATATCGTCCACGTCTGGTGGTTAACCAAAAGATTTTAGTAAAAGATGAGTGGATCACTTAACTTTGTATCATGGAATGTGGGAGGGATAACCTCCCCCATTAAACGTAAGAATATCTTCAAAGTACTGAAGAAACAGAAACCAGACATTATATTCCTGCAGGAATTACATCTAAAAGCTCATGAAATAGATAAGTTAAGAACTAACTGGCTTACAGAAATTATTGCCACCCCATGTACAACACGTAAGTGTGGGGTGGCAATACTATTCAACAGAAGCCTGGATTATGAAATATTAAAAACTAAACTGGATACGCAGGGCAGATATATAATTATACAAGTTAAAATTGATGAAATAATCTGGACCCTGTGTAATATATACGCACCTAACACATTTGAAAGGAAGTTTTGGCAACAGATAATAAAGGAAGTGACGCCGAACCTAGGTCAGAATTTGATTATTGCAGGGGACATGAACACAACACCATACCCAGACAGTGATAGATCTAGGATCGGTCACAGACAGATATATCAGAGAGAGGCAAGGTTTTTCCGTAATGTCTTAAAATGTATCAAAGTCCATGATATTTGGCGACTGCAGCATCCAGACGAACGGTCTTATACGTGTGAATCTAAGTCGTATAGATGCTTTTCCAGAATAGACATGTTCCTAATAGATGAACACCTCTTAAAATACGAGATTAATACACAAATAGAAGAGATAATATTGACCGATCATGCAGTAATTAGTTGTGAGATACTAACTCAGGACAAGGCGAGTAATAAGATAAATACTTTTAGATTCCCCGGGTACATGTCTAAAAATACGAAATTTGTTAATTGGGTCTCAAATAAATGGAAAGAGTATATTGCAATGAATAGAGAGTATGAGGAGAAGTTAGAGATTTTGTGGGAGGCCGGTAAAGCAGTCATGCGCGGGGAGATAAAGGCATATATGGTCAAGTTAAATCGTAAAAACAAGGCCAGGGAAGTGCAGTTGGCAAATCAAGTTAGAAAATCATATACAAGGTACCTAAATAACCCTAATCGGGATAAGTGGGAAAAATATGCGTATGCCAAAACAGAAAGAGAACAATTTATGAAAGAAAAATGGGCTAATGAGGAGGCAAAGTGCAGGGCGAGATTCCAAGGACTGCAGGGTATTTCGGCAAAACATTTGGGCAAAATAACTAAGTTTCGTAAGAAACGTAATATAATTTCTACAATTAAAGAAGGAACGGACCTGTATACCAGTCCTACAACAATAAGAGAAAGATTCCTACAATATTATCAGAAGATATACAGGAAGGAGGAAATAAACAAGAAAGACAGGCAACAATTCTGGGAACAGATTGAGACCCCTAAAGTAACCCCCGTAGCATTACAACAAATAAATGAATTAATTTCTGAAGGGGAGGTGTTAAAAGCAATTCAAAAAGCTAAATCAGGGAAAGCCCCCGGGCCAGACGGCCTTTCGGCCGAATTTTATAAGATGATGGCAGAAACAATAATAGGGACGTTAACTAAACTATACAACAGATATTATCTTAAGAACGATATGAAATCTCCATATTTTTCTAATGCAATTATATCATTAATACATAAAAAGGGGAAAGACGCTACAAACATGTCATCATATCGCCCCATCTCATTATTAAATCATGACTATAAGATATTAATGTCAATAATAGCAGAAAGGCTGAAGAAAGTAATACCAGATTTGATACACACAGATCAGGCTGGGTTCATACCAGGCAGGAATTCCTTCCGTAACATGAGGAGAGTGTTAGCAATGGTGGATCATTTTTATCGGGTTGAGCAGGACACCCCAGGGAAGAGAAAGAATCAGACAGATAAAGATATCGCATTAATAACAATAGACGCCGAGAAGGCATTTGACTCAATAGGGTGGGACCATCTTTTTGTATCTTTGGAGAAGTTCGGATTCTCGGGTGCCCTGCTCGATCTGATCAAAGTGATTTACAAGAAACCTAAGTCACAGTTGCTAATCAATGGGGAATTATCTACGCCAATAATCCTCGAAAGAGGTACACGTCAAAGATGCCCGCTTTCCCCTTTACTATTTGATATAGCGCTCGAACCTTTGGCGATATACATCAGACACAAATTAATACCAGTTAAGATAGGGGCAGAAAGTATGACGATCTCACTTTACGCGGATGATATTTTATTATTCGTGCATGACACAGCTACCAGCATCCCACAACTTTTACAATCAATTAAGAAATTTAGTTCATTTACAGGGTATAAAATAAACCCTGCAAAATCTGAAATTTTATGGATAAAAAAAACTAAGTCGAGTCAAAATACAATCTTTAAAGAGGTGCAGTTTATCAATTACTTAGGGATCAAAATTGGGAGGAACCCAGGGGAGTGGTACCAGTTGAATTACAAAGAATTATTTGATAATATGGAAGCAGAAATAGGAAAGTGGAACCTGTATTATTTATCAGTATCGGCGCGCATAATTTTGATAAAAACGATTTTTTTCCCCAAAATATTATTTCGTCTTCAGAACTTACCACTAGTGATCAAGAAGAAAGATATTGATATATATAACAGAGTAAGCTCAAGATTCATATGGGGTAAACGGAAGGCACGTATATCAATAGAAAAATTGAGTTATGCAAAAAAACACGGTGTATTCGCTTTCCCTAACATAAGGTATTATAATTACGCCACTCTGATTAAATTCGGAGTGGATTGGTTGACTGAGTCAGAATATGTTACTCATTATAAAGTAGAAACTGAGATAGTCAAACCTTTTAGTCTGAAAGCAATATTACACTGCCCATATAAGAACCTACCAAGCAATGTGGCGAATCTAGTAACATTTACTAACATAATTTGGGCATGGCAAAAGTATTGTCATATAATGGGACAAGAGTTCCAGGTGTCAACACTTTTGCCGATGGTTGGGTGCGTGGATTTCTCACCAGGGCTACATAATAGGATTTTTAGTGAGTGGCAAAGCAGAGGTCTGAAATATTTTTCACAAATTAAAATGGGCACGGAAGGACCTTTACGGACCTTTGAGAGTATGATGGCAGAATATAATATACCCGCTAAACAGTTTTATGCATATCTACAAGCAAGACATTACATAGAAACGTGCAACAGGAGATTTGGAACGGATTGGAGCCAATCTATGTTGGAGTCAGGTTTTAAAATATATCAAGCAGGGATACGGTCGTTAGCCATATGGTACCAGAATATAATACAGAAATTAGGAATGGCACAAGTAAATTTGAGCATGGCTAAATTTCTAAGATATTTTCCCGGTATGCAAAGCGAAGATATAATAGATAGTATCAAGAGGACGGAGGAAGCCACGGATAAAATCAGTTGGCGGGAGACACAGGCAAAATTGATAAATAACTTTTATCTAACCCCAGAGAGAGTTAGCGGTTGGGATAGGGCAATTTTAACTAGTTGCTATAAATGTAACCACGTAAAGGCAGATTTAATGCACTGTTTATGGAGTTGTCCGAAAATACAACAACTCTGGTTGAAAATACAGTTCTGGCTCAACAAATTTTTAGCTGATCAAATAAAATTGGAAGCAAAACATATATTTTTTCTTTATCAGACTGAAAATATAGGGAATAAAAATCTTACAAATTTAACCATTTTGCTAACACGTAGTCTTATCTTTCAGAAATGGAAACAGAAAAAGGTGCCAAGTATGAAGGAATTTATAAATAGTTTGAAATTTCAGGTGATAGTGGAGAGGCAGGATCTGAAAAATACTGAGAAACATTATAAAAGGTACTTTAGCAAGTGGAAAAATTATATTGAGTCATGGCCAAGGCCGCTGCAGCAGCAGTTCCTGGATCCCTTACAAAGCTCAGTCCCTTTTTTAAATTTAGTATTGGCAGGAATTTTGCCGTCAACCTGGGTGGAGAGATAAGGAGATTTAGGTTTTTTTTTTTTTTTTTTTGCCTCTTGCCCCCCCCCCTCCCCTCTCTTCTTATCATTTGTAGAAAATGTGGACCCCACGAAATAGGAGGGGAGGGGTGAGGCCATAGAAAATAGAAGGAGAGAGGAGCTACAGAAAAAGTAGCACTAATAGATCAGACTGAACATAGGTAGAAAGTGGGAGAAGCGTCGGACATAAAAGGAGTATCTAGAGAATCCGAGAGGACGAAGATAAGAATATTAGATTTGAGGTATTAGTCAGTAGACACAGTAGGCAGATGAAGAAGGGTTAAAAAGACACTTAGCAGAGAAATTAAGGAAATAGTATCTTTCTTTTATATGTGAGATAGGGTGAAGGTACTAAAGGCATGGTTAGGTGCCGAATTGGTTGTGAAAATTTTAGGTCTGCGGATTAATGATTAGTGAAATGTTGGAAAAATATTTGAAATAATTCATTGTTGTTTATTTGTTGGTTTTCAATGAGAATTGAAATGAGAATGGTAGAATCTAATACAATAATGGATGGAAATATCTCAATGAGGAGCTGCGTCTCCAAACACCTGTAATATTTGAGTGAATTTTCAATAAAACAATTGAAAACCAAAAAAAAAAAAAAAAAAAAAAAAAAAAGAATTGTAGTTTTATTATCTTCAGTCAAAAGTTTGTTGTTTTTAAATGGTACCGGTTTGTACTATTTACTCTCTGGCAGAAAAAAGATGAAGAATTCTGCTGAGAGGAAGATGATTTTAGCATGTTGTAACTAAAATCCATTGCTGTTCCCACACAGGACTGAGGAGTACCAGAAAACTTCAGTTGGGGGGAACAGTTTGCAGGCTTGACTGCAATGAGGTATGTTCAGTCATTTATTTCTAGACAAGACTGAGATAATGCTAGAAGACTGACAATATCCCCATGTGGGGAGGGTAATCTATGTTCTGAGACTTAGTAAAGAATTGAATGCTTACATAACAGGGCTACTTATACTGGTTGACACTAACTTAGGGCAATCGATTATTTTACTTAAGAAATACTCGTTGGGAGACACTTTTAAAGCACTTTGGTGTTTTTTCTGGGGTTATTACCTACATAGCTTAAATTTATTCACTTGGAAGTGATTTTGGTAGACCTCATAGCTCCGGAGTGGAGTGGGAGGGGCCTAATTTTGCGCCTCAGATGCGCAGTTAGAATTGAAAGACAAGTTCATGCTGCTTCACATGGAGGGTCCTACTGCTGTTTGAGGGCCTAAAAGAAGCTTCCTTCCCCCAAAACTGATCCCTAAGGGCAGGTAGGGCCACAGCAGTAAGCTGTGGCAAGGTGCTGTAGCAATTTAACCGGTTATTGGCTTTAGGCTGCTCCGGTTTGGGCATTAAGGGGTTAATCGTTTTGCAACTTGTGGTGCAATCTTATTAAGGCTTTAGGTACATACTGTGAAAATTTCAAAAGGATTGCTGCATTTTTCACTGTTTTGTAAAATTGTGTGCTCTTTTTATCTCTTAAAGGCACAGTAACGTTTTTTCAAATTGTGTATTTTATTTGTTTAAAGTGATTTCTAAGCCTGTTTGTACATATTGCTAGTCTGTTAAACATGTCTGAGACCAAGGAAAGTCCTTGTTCAATGTGTTTAGAAGCCATGGTTGAACCCCCTCTCAGAATGTGTCCCAATTGCACTAATGTGTCTATACACTTTAAAGCTCATATTGTTGCACTTAAAAATGTGGCCCTAGATGATTTTCAGACTGAAGGTAATGAGGATAGTCCGTCTACCTCTCCCCATGTGTCACAACCAGTTACGCCCGCTCAAGCGATGCCTAGTACCTCTAGTGCGTCTGCCCCTATTACATTGCAACAACTAGCGGCAGTCATGGATAACTCCCTTGCAACCTTCCTATCTAAACTGCCAGTTTTTCCTGCAAAGGGTGATAGCTCTGTTTTAAGAACAGATTATGAGCAATCTGAAGCTTTGGTAGCCTTATCTGATGTACCCTCACAATGCTCTGAAGTGGGAGTGAGGGACTTGATGTCTGAGGGAGAAATTTCCGATTCAGTAAAGGTTTCACATCAGGCAGAGTCAGATTCATTAGTGTTTAAATTTAAATTGGAGCACCTCCGTGTATTGCTCAGGGAGGTATTAGCTACTCTGGATGATTGTGACCCTATGGTGGTCCCAGAGAAATTGTGTAAAATGGACAAGTACCTAGAGGTCCCTGTATACACTGATGCGTTTCCGATCCTTAAGAGGGTTGCGGATATTGTTACTAGGAACACTAATGGATTCGGTAGAAATGAAAATATTTCTGACGGAGGTCAGAAAGTTAAAACTTTTAACTACTTGCCGAGTTCTTCATTCCATTCCTCGGCCATCTGTAGCTCAGTGCATGGAGGCAATCGGATTAATGGTAGCGGCAATGGACATAGTCCCTTTCGCTCGGATACATCTCAGACCACTGCAACTATGCATGCTCAATCAGTGGAATGGGGATTATGCAGCTTTGTCTCCTCAAATACAGTTGGACCAGGAAACCAGAGTTTCTCTTCTCTGGTGGTTGTCTCAGGATCACCTGTCTCAGGGAATATGTTTCCGCAGACCAGAGTGGATCATTGTAACGACCGACGCCAGTCTGTTAGGCTGGGGTGCAGTCTGGGACTCCCTGATAGCTCAAGGCTTATGGTCTCGGGAAGAATCTCTTCTCCCGATAAACATTCTGGAGCTGAGGGCGATATTCAATGCGCTTCAGGCATGGCCTCAACTAGCTGCGGCCAAATTCATCAGATTTCAGTTGGACAACATCACGACTGTAGCTTACATCAATCATCAAGGGGGAACAAAGAGTTCCCTAGCGATGAAGGAAGTAACCAAAATAATCAAGTGGGCGGAGGATCACTCCTGCCATCTCTCAGCAATTCACATCCCAGGTGTAGACAACTGGGAGGCGGATTTCTTGAGTCGTCAGACTTTTCATCCGGGGGAGTGGGAACTCCACCAGGAGGTATTTGCCCAGCTGACTCAGCTTTGGGGCACTCCAGAGTTGGATCTTATGGCGTCCCGTCAGAACACCAAACTTCCTCTCTACGGGACCAGGTCCCGGGACCCAAGGCGGTATTGATAGATGCTCTAGCAGCACCTTTGTCCTTCAATCTGGCTTATGTTTTCCCACTGTTTCCCCTTCTCCCTCGTCTGGTCGCCAGAATCAAGCAGGAGAAGGCCTCAGTGACTCTGATAGCGCCTGCGGTGCCACGCAGGACTTGGTATGCAGACCTAGTGGACATGTCATCTGTCCCACTGAGGTAGGATCTTCTAATTCGGGGTCCATTCAAGCATCCAAATCTAATTTCTCTACATCTGACTGCTTGGAGATTGAATGCTTAATTCTATCAAAGCGTGGTTTCTCTGATTCAGTTATATATACCCTGATTCAGGCGAGAAAGCCTGTCACCAGGAAAATCTACCATAAGATATGGCGGAAATATCTTTGTTGGTGTGAATCCAAGGGTTACTCATGGAGTAATATTAGGATTAACAGGATATTGTCTTTTCTCCAAGAAGGTTTGGAGAAAGGATTGTCAGCTAGTTCCTTAAAAGGACAGATATCTGCTCTGTCTATCCTTTTACACAAGCGTCTGTCAGAGGTTCCAGACATTCAAGCGTTTGCACAGGCCTTAGTCAGAATCAAGCCTGTCTATAAACCTGTGGCTCCGCCATGGAGTCTGAATCTAGTTCTTTCAGTTCTTCAAGGGGTTCCGTTTGAACCTTTACATTCCATAGATATTAAGTTATTATCTTGGAAAGTTTTGTTTTTGGTAGCTATCTCTTCTGCTCGAAGAGTCTCAGAATTATCTGCCTTACAGTGCGATTCACCTTACCTGGTGTTCCACGCAGATAAGGTAGTTTTGCGTACCAAGCCTGGTTTCCTTCCTAAAGTGGTTTCAAATAAGAATATTAACCAGGAAAACATAATTTATGTAAGAACTTACCTGATAAATTCCTTTCTTTCATATTAGCAAGAGTCCATGAGCTAGTGACGTATGGGATATACATTCCTACCAGGAGGGGCAAAGTTTCCCAAACCTTAAAATGCCTATAAATACACCCCTCACCACACCCACAATTCAGTTTAACAAATAGCCAAGAAGTGGGGTGATAAGAAAGGAGCGAAAGCATAAAAAAAAAAATTATGGAATTGGAATAATTGTGCTTTATACAAAAAAATAATAACCACCATAAAAAAGGGTGGGTCTCATGGACTCTTGCTAATATGAAAGAAAGGAATTTATCAGGTAAGTTCTTACATAAATTATGTTTTCTTTCATGTAATTAGCAAGAGTCCATGAGCTAGTGACGTATGGGATAGCAGATACCCAAGATGTGGAACTTCCACGCAAGAGTCACTAGAGAGGGAGGGATAAAATAAAGACAGCCAATTCCACTGAAAAAAATAATCCACAACCCAAATCAAAAAGTTTTGATCTTATAATGAAAAAAACTGAAATTAGAAGCAGACGAATCGAACAGAAACAGCTGCCTGAAGTACTTTTCTACCAAAACTGCTTCAGAAGAAGAAAACACATCAAAATGGTAGAATTTAGTAAAAGTATGCAAAGAAGACCAAGTTGCTGCTTTGCAAATCTGATCAACAGAAGCTTCATTCCTAAAAGCCCAGGAAGTAGAGACTGACCTAGCAGAATGAGCAGTAATCCTTTGAGGCGGGGACTTACCCGACTCCACATAAGCATGATGAATCAAAGACTTTAGCCAAGATGCCAAAGAAATGGCAGAAGCCTTCTGACCTTTCCTGGAACCAGAAAAGATAACAAATAGACTAGAAGTCTTTCTAAAATCTTTAGTGGCTTCAACATAATATTTTAAAGCTCTAACTACATCCAACGAATGCAATGACCTTTCCTTAGAATTCTTAGGATTAGGACATAATGAAGGGACAACAATTTCTCTACTAATGTTGTTAGAATTCACAACCTTAGGCAAAAATTGAAATGAAGTCCGCAACACCGCCTTATCCTGATGAAAAATCAGAAAAGGAAATTCACAAGAAAGAGCAGATAACTCAGAGACTCTTCTGGCAGAAGAGATAGCTAAAAGGAACAATACTTTCCAGGAAAGTAATTTAATGTCCAGAGAATGCATAGGCTCAAACGGAGGAGCCTGTAAGGCTGTCAAAACCAAATTAAGACTCCAAGGAGGAGAGATTGGCTTAATGACAGGTTTGATACGTACCAAAGCCTGTACAAAACAACGAATATCAGGAAGATGAGCAATCTTTCTGTGAAAAAGAACAGAAAGAGCAGATATTTGTCCTTTCAAGGAATTTGCAGACAAACCTTTATCCAAACCATCCTGAATGAAATTGTAAAATTCTAGGAATTCTCAAAGAATGCCAGGAGAATTTATGAGAAGAACACCAAGAGATGTAAGTCTTCCAAACCCGATAATAAATCTTTCTAGAGACAGATTTTCAAGCCTGTAACATAGTATTAATCACTGAGTCAGAGAAACCTCTATGACTAAGAATTAAGCGTTCAATTTCCATACCTTCAAATTTAATGATTTGAGATCCTGATGGAAAAAAGGACCTTGAGATAGAAGGTCTGGTCTTAACGGAAGTGTCCAAGGTTGGCAACTGGCCATTCGAACGAGATCCGCAAAACAAAACCTGTGTGGCCATGCTGAAGCCACCAGCAGTACACATTAGCGCTCCATTAGAATTTTGGAGATTACTTTCGGAAGAAGAACTAGAGGCGGAAAGATATAAGCAGGATGATAATTCCAAGGAATTGATAACGCATCCACTGCTTCCGCCTGAGGATCCCGGGATCTGGATAGATACCTGGGAAGTTTCTTGTTCAGATGAGAGGCCATCAGATCTATTTCTGGGAGACCCCAGATTTGCACAATCTGTAGAAAAACCTCTGGATGAAGAGACCATTCGCCCGGATGTATAGTCTGGCGACTGAGATAATCCGCTTCCCAATTGTCTACACCTGGGATGTGAACCGCAGAAATTAGACAGGAGCTGGATTCCGCCCATACCAGTATCCAAGATACTTCTCTAATAGCTTGAGGACTGTGAGTCCCACCTTGATGATTGACATATGCCACGGTTGTGACATTGTCTGTTTGAAAACAAATAAACGATTATCTCTTTAGAAGAGGCCAGAACTGAAGAGCTCTGAAAATCCAAAATGTTGATTGGTAATCTCGCCTCCTGAGATTCCCAAACCCCCTGCGCCGTCAGAGATCCCCATACAGCTCCCCAACCTGAAAGACTCGCATCTGTTGAGATCACAGTCCAGGCTGGACGAACAAAAGAGGCCCCTTGAATTAAACGATGGTGATTCATCCACCAAGTTAGAGATGATCGAACATTGGGATTTAAGGATATTCTTTGTGATATCCTTGTATAATCCCTGCCCCACTGGTTCAGCATACAAAGCTGAAGTGGTCTCGTATGAAAATGAGCAAAAGGGATCGCGTCCGAAGCAGCAGTCATGAGACCTAAAATCTCCATGCATAATGCTACCGAAGGGAACAATTGAAGGAATTGAAGGTTACTCTTGTCTGAGGAATCAAAGAACTTTTTGGTAAATTGATCCTCCAACCATGTCTTTGAAGAAACAACACAAGTTGATTCGTGTGAGATTCTGCAGAATGTAAAGACTGAGCAAGTACCAAGATATCGTCCAAATAAGGAAATACCGCAATACCCTGTTCTCTGATTACAGAGAGAAGGGCACCTAGAACCTTCGAAAAGATCCTTGGCGCAGTTGCTAGACCAAATGGAAGGGCAATAAACTGGTAATGCTTGTCTAGAAAAGAGAATCTCAGAAACTGGTAGTGATCTGAGTGAATAGGAATATGCAGGTATGCATCCTGTAAGTCTATTGTTGACCTTGCTGAACAAAAGGCAGAATAGTTCTTATAGTCACCATTTTGAATGTTGGTATCCTTACATATCGATTCAATATTTTTAAATCCAGAACTGGTCTGAAAGAATTCTCTTTCTTTGGCACAATGAATAGATTTGAATAAAACCCCAAACCCTGTTCCAGAACTGGAACTGGCATAATTACCCCAGCTAACTCTAGGTCTGAAACACATTTCAGAAACGCCTGAGCCTTCACTGGGTTTACCGGAATGCGTGAGAGAAAAAAATCTTCTCACAGGTGGTCTTACCTGGAAACCTATTCTGTACCCTAGAGAAACAATGTTCTGAATCCAAAGATTGTGAATCAAATTGCTCCAAACATCTTTGAAAATGTAACCTGCCCCCTACCAGCTGCGCTGGAATGAGGACCGCACCTTCATGCGGATTTAGGAGCAGGTTTTGACTTTCTGAAAGGCTTGGATTTATTCCAGACTGGATTAGGTTTCCAACCGGAAACCGTTCCTTTAGGAGAAGGGTCGGGCTTTTGCTCTCTATTTTGACGAAAGGAACGAAAACGATTAGCAGCCCTAAAATTACTTTTAGATTTTTTGCCCTGGGGCAAAAAGGCACCCTTCCCTCCAGTAACAGTTGAAATTATCGAATCCAACTGAGAACCAAACAACTTATTACCTTGGAAGGAGAGAGAAAGCAACGTTGACTTAGAAATCATATCTACATTCCAAGATTTAAGCCATAAAGCTCTTCTGGCTAAAATAGCTAAAGACATATACCTGACATAAATTCTAATGATATAAAAAATGGCATCACAGACAAAGTTATTAGCATGTTGAAGAAGTTTAACAATGCTATATGCATTATGATATGTTACTTGTTGCGCTAAAGTCTCCAACCAAAAAGTTGAAGCTGCAGCAACATCAGCCAAAGATATAGCAGGTCTGAGTAAATTGCCTGAACATAAATAAGCTTTTCTTAAAAAAGATTCAATCTTTGTATCCAAAGGATCTTTAAACGAAATGCTATCTGCCGTAGGAATAGCAGTACGTTTAGCAAGGGTAGAGATAGCTCCATCAACTTTAGGGATTTTATCCCAAAACTCCTATCTATCAGATGGCACAGGGTACAATTTCTTAAACCTTGGAGAAGGAGTAAATGAAGTACCCAAACTATCCCATTCCCTAGCAATCACATCTGAGATAGCATCAGGAACTGGAAAAACTTCCGGAATTAATACATGAGGCTTATAAACCGAATTTAAACGTTTAGCAGTTTTAGTATCAGGAGGACTGGATTCCTCCATATCGAATGCAATAAAAACTTCTTTTAGTAATGAACGAATAAACTCCATTTTAAATAAATATGAGGATTTATCAGAATCAATATCTGTAGTAGAATCTTCTGATCCAGAAAAAACCTCATCAGAATCAGATAAGTCAGAATAATAACGGTCATCTACAAACTCATCTGAGATGTGAGAAGTCTTGAAAGACCTTTTACGTTTATTTGAAGGAGGAATAACAGACAGAGCCTTCCTAATAGATTTAGAAACAAATTCTTTTACATTAACAGGAACATCCTGAACATTAGATGTTGAAGGAACAACAACAGGTAAAGGATTATTACTAATGGAGATACAATCAGCATTGAAAAGTTTATCATGACAGCTTTCACAAACTACAGCTGGAGGAATAGATACCACAAGTTTACAACATATGCACTTAACTTTGGTAGGACCAGCATCAGGCAACGTCTGTTCATTAGTAGATTTTGATCCAGGGTTGGGATGAGACATCTTGCAATATGTAATAGAACAAACAACATATAAAGCAAAATTATCAAATTCCTTAAATGACAGTTTCAGGAATGGGAAAGAATGCAAAAAAAATAAGCTTCTAGCAACCAGAAGCAATGAAAATAAATGTTTAAATAATGTGAGAAAAAGAGACGCCCCATTTTTTTGGCGCAAAAAAATGTCTAAATAAGCATGCGTAATAGAATATAACTTCCGGTAAAAAATTACTGCGCCGGAAGTGATGAAAATTTTTAGCGCCAAAAAAAGAACGCGCCAAAAAATATCAAAATAAAAAGGAACATTTCACGCCCCCGCGAGCTTAACAGCACGCAGGAAAAAATGGCCAAATGAAATTTTTTTCAAGGTAAGAAAAAATAATTAAATGCATTATCCCAATAATGAAACTGACAGTCTGAAAATAAGGAATACCGTTTATCCTGAATCAAGGCAAACATAAGTTTATAGACATATATTTAGAACTTTACATATAAAGTGCCCAACCATAGCGCAGTGTCACAAAGAATAAGACATACTTACCCTAGGACACTCCTCCACATAAAGCGGATAGCCAAACCAGTACTGAAACGAGAATCAGTAGAGGTAATGGTATATAAGAGTATATCGTCGATCTGAAAAGGGAGGTAGGAGAAGAAATCCCTACGACCGATAACAGAGAGCCTATGAAAAAGATCCCCTAGAGGTAGACCATTGTTCTCGAATAGGCAATACTCTCTTCACATCACTCTGAGAGGCAAACCAGGCTTCAACCTGTTGCGAAGCGCATATCAACGTAGAATCTAAGCACAAACTTACTTCACCACCTCCACGGGAGGCAAAGTTTGTAAAACTGAATTGTGGGTGTGGTGAGGGGTGTATTTATAGGCATTTTGAGGTTTGGGAAACTTTGCCCCTCCTGGTAGGAATGTATATCCCATACGTCACTAGCTCATGGACTCTTGCTAATTACATGAAAGAAATAGTTGTTCCTTCTCTGTGTCCTAATCCTTCTTCAAAGAAGGAACGTCTGTTGCACAATCTTGATGTAGTTCGTGCTCTAAAGTTCTATTTGCAAGCAACTAAGGATTTCAGACAAACATCTTCCTTGTTTTTTATCTATTCTGGTAAGAGGAGAGGTCAGAAAGCGACTGCTACCTCTCTTTCCTTTTGGCTGAAAAGCATCATCCGTTTGGCTTATGAGACTGCTGGCCAGCAGCCTCCTGAAACTATTACTGCTCATTCTACCAGAGCAGTGGCTTCCACATGGGCTTTTAAAAATGAGGCTTCTGTTGAACAGATTTGTAAGGCAGTGACTTGGTCTTCACTGCATACTTTTTAAAAATTTTACAAATTCAATACTTTTGCTTCTTCGGAGGCTATTTTTGGGAGAAAGGTTTTGCAAGCAGTGGTGCCTTCCGTTTAAGGTACCTGCCTTGTTCCCTCCCTTCATCCGTGTCCTAAAGCTTTGGTATAGGTATCCCAGAAGTAAAGGATGAATCCGTGGACTGGATACACCTTGCAAGAGAAAACAGAATTTATGCTTACCTGATAAATTACTTTCTCTTGTGGTGTATCCAGTCCACGGCCCGCCCTGGCAATTAAGTCAGGTAATTTTTTTTTGTTTAAACTACAGTCACCACTGCACCCTATGGTTTCTCCTTTTTCTTCCTAACCTTTGGTCGAATGACTGGGGGGGGGGGAGCTAGAGGTGGAGCTATATGGACAGCTCTGCTGTGTGCTCTCTTTGCCACTTCCTGTAGGGAATGAGAATATCCCACAAGTAAAGGATGAATCCGTGGACGGGATACACCGCAAGAGAAAGTAATTTATCAGGTAAACATAAATTCTGTTTTTATGCAGGGGACAGTGACATTTTACTTTTATACTGTTCTTTATAGACAAAATGCATTACTATTATTATTATTTTGCAAGCATCTGACACAAAGAATTTGCTAAACATGGAGCCATCTTACTAAATGGTAGCAATAATAGAAAATAATTGCCAGTGCCCAGCATCTGTGACCCTTATTAACTTCTTTATAGGTTTAGTTCATTTAGGGCCAGATTACGAGTGGAAAGCAAAATTGCGCTTTCGCGAACAAGATATTTGCACTCCACTCATAATACCAGTGCACGCAAATGTGCGCAGGTATTTTAAGTGGCCCTCAATGCACACGCAATCTCTCTAGAGTGCGCTTCCATAGGCTCCAATGGGAGCCTCGTTCTCATGCTGTGAGACAGGGCATAAGATCTAGCGCAGCAAAGGAAGTAATCGTGCAGCGATGAGCAGCAAATGTAAATATATATGTATATGAATATACACACACACATATATATATATATATATATATATATATATATATATGCAGTTTTTTATTAAAAATTAAAAATGCTATTTAATTTTTTATTACTATAGAAGCTAAAACCTCTATTTTGGGGGCAATTGAGAGGACAATAAAGTGAAGGTCAATTTTGATGAATAAATGCACAGTTTTTAATAATCCTATTAAAAACAAGGGCACTTTAATTCATCAAAATTGACATTTTACTCGTTTTCTTCAAAAACTTACCTTTTAATCTTGAAAGCCGCTCCAGCGCTTCCTCTGCCTGTCGCAAGCCCTCTTTGTGGGTCCAAAATGACGAATCCTGCTTCCTCCAATCACGGTGTTGCATCAGGCTATGATTCTCCCAGGGGGAAAGCCTTGATTGGAGGAAGCCAGATTCGTCATCTGACGTAAGAAGAGGCTTCCGATGGCCGGGGGAATCGCTGGAGCGGCTTTTAGGATTAAAAGGTACGTTTTTGAAGAAAAGGAGTGAAATGTCAATTTTGATGAATTAAAGTGCCCTCGTTTTTAATAGGTTTATTAAAAACCGCACACTAATTCATCCACATTAACCTTCACTTTAAGAAAATTGACCAGAGGTCTGACCTCTGGTTAATTTTCTGAGCTTGCGGTAGAAATAACCAGCAACTTGTAATTGCTGGTTTTATTTATAGCACGCCCGCAAACGGGCGAATTTGCCCGTTTACAGACACGTGATAAATTAATGCTCCACTTGTAATTTAGCCCTTAGTGATTTATTTGATTAAATATAAGACATGTGCATTTGTTTTGTTACTAATGCAAATTTGTTAACAAAACATAGATATTCGTGAAAGTCTTTTAGTGCAGGCACCAGGATCCGCTGCACTAAGCCTCCTATTAGTGAGCCCCAGGGCTATGTGAAGTACTTTTCTCTTGTAAGGTGTATCCAGTCCACGGATCATCCATTACTTGTGGGATATTCTCATTCCCAACAGGAAGTTGCAAGAGGACACCCACAGCAGAGCTGTTATATAGCTCCTCTCCTAACTGCCATATCCAGTCATTCTCTTGCAACTCTCAACACGCATGGAGGTAGTAAGAGAGAGTGGTGAAAAATAGTTATTTTTTTATCTTCAATCAAAAGTTTGTTATTTTAAATAGTACCAGAGTTGTACTATTTTATCTCAGGCAGTAAATAGAAGAAGAATCTGCCTGAGTTTTCTATGATCTTAGCAGGTTGTAGCTAAGATCCATTGCTGTTCTCACATATGTCTGAGGAGAGAGGTAACTTCAGCGGGAGAATGGCATGCAGTTTACTCTTCTATGAGGTATGTGCAGTTACAATTTTTTCTAGAATTGGAAATGCTAGAAAATGCTGCTGATACCGGATTAATGTAAGTTAAGCCTGAATACAGTGATTTAATAGCGACTGGTATCATGCTTACTCTCAGGGGTAATACCCTTATAAAATTGCAATATAAAACATTTGCTGGCATGTTTAATCGTTTTTATATATGCTTTGGTGATAAAACTTTATTGGGGCCTAGTTTTTTTCCACATGGCTGGCTTAAATTTTGCCTAGAAACAGTTTCCTGAGGCTTTCCACTGTTGTAGTATGAGTGGGAGGGGCCTATTTTCGCACTTTTTTGCGCAGTTAAAATTACAGACTGAGACATCCAGCTTTCCTCAGAAGTAGCCCTGAATTCTATAGGACATCTCTAAAGGGCTCAAAGGCTTTCCAAAGTCGTTTATTGGGGAACATAGGGCCAAAGCAGAGCTGTGGCAGTTTGTTGTGACTGTTGAAAAACGTTTTTTGATCCGTTTTTTTAACTAAAGGGTTAATCATCCATTTGCAAGTGGGTGCAATGCTCTGTTAGCTTATTATACACACTGTAAAAATTTCGTTTGTGTAACTGCCTTTTTTCACTGTTTTTTAAATTCTGACAAAATTTGTTTCTCTTAAAGGCACAGTACCGTTTTTTATATTTGCTTGTTAACTTCATTTAAAGTGTTTTCCAAGCTTGCTGGTCTCATTGCTAGTCTGTGTAAACATGTCTGACATAGAGGAAACTCCTTGTTCATTATGTTTAAAAGCCATGGTGGAACCCCCTCTTAGAATGGGTACCAAATGTACTGATTTCACTTTAAGCAATAAAGATCATATTCTGTCTTTAAAAAATTTATCACCAGAGGAATCTGACGAGGGGGAAGTTATGCCGACTAACTCTCCCCACGTGTCAGATCCTTTGACTCCCGCTCAAGGGACTCGCGCTCAAATGGCGCCAAGTACATCTAGGGCGCCCATAGCGATTACTTTACAAGACATGGCAGCAGTCATGGATAATACCCTGTCAGCGGTATTAGCCAGACTACCTGAATTTAGAGGTAAGCGAGATAGCTCTGGGGTTAGACAAAATGCAGAGCATACTGACGCTTTAAGAACCATGTCTGATACTGCCTCACAATATGCAGAAGCTGAGGAAGGAGAGCTTCAGTCTGTGGGTGATGTTTCTGACTCAGGTAGGATACCTGATTCTGATATTTCTACATTTAAATTTAAGCTTGAACACCTCCGCACGCTGCTTAAAGAGGTTTTAGCTGCTCTGAAAGACTGTGATACAATTGCAGTGCCAGAGAAATTGTGTAGACTGGATAAATACTATGCAGTGCCGGTGTGTACTGATGTTTTTCCAATACCTAAAAGGTTTACAGAAATTATTACTAAGGAATGGGATAGACCAGGTGTGCCATTATCTCCCCCTCCTATTTTTAGAAAAATGTTTCCAATAGACGCCACCACACGGGACTTATGGCAGACCGTCCCTAAGGTGGAGGGAGCAGTTTCTACTCTAGCAAAGCGTACTACTATCCCTGTCGAGGACAGTTGTGCTTTTTTAGATCCAATGGATAAGAAATTAGAAGGTTACCTTAAGAAAATGTTTATTCAACAAGGTTTTATCCTACAGCCCCTTGCATGCATTGCTCCTGTCACTGCTGCTGCGGCGTTCTGGTTTGAGTCTCTGGAAGAGGCTTTACAGGTAGCGACTCCATTGGATGACATACTTGGCAAGCTTAGGGCACTTAAGATAGCCAATTCTTTTGTATCTGATGCCATTGTTCATTTGACTAAACTAACGGCTAAGAATTCTGGTTTTGCTATACAGGCGCGCAGGGCGCTATGGCTTAAATCATGGTCAGCTGACTTGACCTCAAAATCTAAGCAACTTAACATTCCCTTCAAGGCGCAGACCCTATTCGGGCCTGGTTTGACGGAGATTATTGCTGATAACACTGGAGGAAAAGGTCATGCCCTTCCTCAGGACAGGTCTCAATCAAGGGCCAAACAGTCTAATTTTCGTGCCTTTCGAAACTTCAAGGCAGGTGCGGCATCAACTTCCTCTAATGCAAAACAAGAGGGAACTTTTGCTCAGTCCAGGACGGTCTGGAGACCAAACCAGACCTGGAACAAAGGTAAGCAGGCCAAAAAGCCTGCTGCTGCCTCTAAGACAGCATGAAGGAACGGCCCCCTATCCGGTAACGGATCTAGTAGGGGGCAGACTTTCACTCTTTGCCCAGGCATGGGCAAGAGATGTCCAGGATCCCTGGGTGCTGGAAATTATATCCCAAGGATATCTTCTGGATTTCAAAGCTTCCCCCCTAAAATTGAGATTTCACCTTTCACAATTATCTGCAAACCAGATAAAGAGAGAGGCATTCTTACACTGTCTACGAGACCTCCTAGTTATGGGAGTGATCCATCCAGTTCCAAAGGAGGAACAGGAACAGGTTTTTTACTCAAATCTGTTTGTGGTTCCCAAAAAAGAGGGAACCTTCAGACCTATTTTGGATCTAAAGATCTTAAACAAATTCCTCAGAGTTCCATCATTCAAGATGGAAACTATTCGTACCATCCTACCTATGATCCAGGAGGGTCAATATATGACTACAGTGGATTTAAAGGATGCTTACCTTCACATTCCGATACACAAAGATCATCATTGGTTTCTCAGGTTTGCCTTTCTAGACAGGCATTACCAGTTTGTAGCCTTTCCGTTTGGATTAGCTACAGCCCCAAGAATCTTTACGAAGGTTCTGGGGTCACTTCTGGTGGTCCTAAGACCGCGGGGCATATCAGTGGCCCCTTATTTAGACGACATCCTGATACAGGCGTCAAACCTCCAAATTGCCAAGTCTCATACAGACGTAGTACTGGCATTTCTGAGATCGCATGGGTGGAAAGTGAACGAGGAAAAGAGTCCTCTATCCCCACTCAACAGAGTTTCCTTCCTAGGGACTCTGATAGATTCTGTAGAAATGAAAATTTACCTGACGTAGTCCAGGTTATCAAAGCTTCTAAATTCCTGCTGTGTTCTTCATTCCATTCCGCGCCCTTCGGTGGCTCAGTGCATGGAAGTAATCGGCTTAATGGTAGCGGCAATGGACATAGTGCCGTTTGCACGACTACATCTCAGACCGCTGCAACTATGCATGCTCAGTCAGTGGAACGGGGATTACACAGATTTGTCCCCTCTACTAAATCTGGATCAAGAGACCAGGGATTCTCTTCTCTGGTGGCTATCTCGGGTCCATCTGTCCAAAGGTATGACCTTTCGCAGGCCAGATTGGACAATTGTAACAACAGATGCCAGCCTTCTGGGTTGGGGTGCAGTCTGGAACTCCCTGAAGGCTCAGGGATCGTGGACTCAGGAGGAGACACTCCTTCCAATAAATATTCTGGAGAGCGATATTCAATGCTCTTCAGGCTTGGCCTAAGTTAGCAACTCTGAGGTACATCAGATTTAAGTCGGACAACATCACGACTGTGGCTTACATCAACCATCAAGGGGGAACAAGAAGTTCCCTAGCGATGTTAGAAGTCTCAAAGATAATTCGCTGGGCAGAGATTCACTCTTGCCACCTATCAGCTATCCATATCCCAGGTGTAGAGAACTGGGAGGCGGATTCATCCGGGAGAGTGAGAACTCCATCCGGAGGTGTTTGCCCAATTGATTCATCGTTGGAGAAAACCAGAACTGGATCTCATGGTGTCTCGCCAGAATGCCAAGCTTCCTTGTTACGGATCCAGGTCCAGGGATCCCAAGGTGACGCTGATAGATGCTCTAGCAGCGCCCTGGTTTTTCAACCTGGCTTATGTGTTTCCACCGTTTCCTCTGCTCCCTCGACTGATTGCCAAGGTCAAGCAGGAGAGAGCATTTGTGATTTTGATAGTGCCTGCGTGGCCACGCAGGACCTGGTATGCAGATCTGGTGGACATTTCATCCTTTCCACCGTGGACTCTGCCTCTGAGACAGGACCTTCTACGTCAGGGTCCTTTCAACCATCCAAATCTAATTTCTCTGAGACTGACTGCCTGGAGATTGAACGCTTGATTTTATCAAAGCGTGGCTTCTCCGAGTCAGTCATTGATACCTTAATACAGGCACGAAAGCCTGTTACCAGGAAAATTTACCATAAGATATGGCGTAAATATCTTTATTGGTGTGAATCCAAAGGTTACTCATGGAGTAAAGTCAGGATTCCCAGAATATTATCCTTTCTTCAAGATGGTTTGGAAAAAGGATTGTCAGCTAGTTCTGTAAAAGGACAGATTTCTGCTCTGTCTATTATTTTGCACAAGCGTCTGGCAGATGTTCCAGACGTTCAGGCATTTTGTCAGGCTTTGGTTAGAATCAAGCCTGTGTTTAAACCTGTTGCTCCCCCATGGAGCTTAAATTTGGTTCTTAAGGTTCTTCAAGGAGTTCCGTTTGAACCTCTTCATTCCATAGATATCAAAATTTTATCTTGGAAAGTTCTTTTTTTGGTAGCTATTTCCTCGGCTCGTAGAGACTCCGAGTTATCTGCTTTACAATGTGATTCTCCTTATCTGATCTTCCATACGGATAAGGTAGTCCTGCGTACCAAACCTGGGTTTTTACCTAAGGTGGTATCTAACAAGAATATCAATCAAGAGATTGTTGTTCCATCCTTGTGTCCTAATCCTTCTTCAAAGAAGAAACGTCTATTACACAATCTGGACGTGGTTCGTGCTTTAAAGTTTTACTTACAAGCTACTAAAGATTTTCGTCAAACATCTGCTTTGTTTGTTGTCTACTCTGGTCAGAGGAGAGGTCAAAAGGCTTCGGCAACCTCTCTTTCTTTTTGGCTAAGAAGCATAATCCGCTTAGCCTATGAGACTGCTGGACAGCAGCCTCCTGAAAGGATTACAGCTCATTCTACTAGAGCTGTGGCTTCCACTTGGGCCTTTAAAAATGAGGCTTCTGTTGAACAGATTTGCAAGGCGGCGACTTGGTCTTCGCTTCATACTTTTTCCAAATTCTACAAATTTGATACTTGTGCTTCATCGGAGGCTATTTTTGGGAGAAAGGTTTTACAGGCAGTGGTACCTTCCGTTTAAGTACCTGCCTTGTCCCTCCATTCATCCGTGTTCTTTAGCTTTGGTATTGGTATCCCACAAGTAATGGATGATCCGTGGACTGGATACACCTTACAAGAGAAAACACAATTTATGCTTACCTGATAAATTTATTTCTCTTGTGGTGTATCCAGTCCACGGCCCGCCCTGTCATTTTAAGGCAGGTCATTTTTTCATTTAAACTACAGTCACCCCTGCACCCTATGGTTTCTCCTTTCTCTGCGTGTTTTCGGTCGAATGACTGGATATGGCAGGTAGGGGAGGAGCTATATAACAGCTCTGCTGTGGGTGTCCTCTTGCAAGTTCCTGTTGGGAATGAGAATATCCCACAAGTAATGGATCCGTGGACTGGATACACCACAAGAGAAATAAATTTATCAGGTAAGCATAAATTGTGTTTTTTTACCTGTAGCAAAGGAACATTTGCATTTGTTTAACAAAAACGAATATAAATGTTCAACGAATATTCCGAATAGCACAGCAAATTAATATTCGGAAAGCTAAATTTTCAGAATAATCGCTCTGAAAGATTTGGACGAACCAAATTTTTTGCCCATGCACACCTATATTTAAATACCTTGAAGGGGATATTTAATATAAAGTCAACTATGTTTTAGCAAAATTCTAAATCAAATGAATGAGCAAATGTCTGGCTCTGGTATTAAAACAATGAAAAACAACCCTTAATAAGCTTATGGAAATGAAAGAATATTCTGCCCCAAAAATTTAAAACTTCACCAGCGCCAATTTCTGAAACACTACAGCGGTCTTAGGACCAATGCTACTTAACCTCTCCGCCACCTCAGGTGTGGCAGAGTTAAATCATCCTGGTTGGGTGAGATTGGAATGATTGACAAGACCTGTTCTTGCTCTGTTGATTGTGCGAGAGCTGGGAAGCAAAAGTAATTGCTTGTTCAATCTTGTTGTGAAATTGGGTGGCTATCCCGTATCGGGACTTTGTCCATTCAATATTTGATACAAGGGCTCAATAGAGCATTAATGAAGGTCATCATATTCAGGGTTGTAAGGGCATTGATGGATAACAGTGTATAGTGTTTGTATGTTAAACAAATATAAAAGAAGATCTGTTGTAGATAACATGGGTACAAAATTTAGCTTTAAACCGATGAAGGCTTATTGGCAGCTGTGTCGTTAATATTTTTTGTGTCTCAGGGTCAGCTTATTGTGAAATTACCCAGGTATGAAAATGACTAGCCGATGACATTCTTGCAGAATAGGCAATCTTTGTATAGATTAAGTATTGCAGCCATGATATTGTTGACAATGATAGGGCAGCTGCGACAATGCAAAATAATATTTTGATCTTGTACAACAGGATGTGTGATGGATATAGAGATAAACAAATTTATTGTGTATGCAAATTTTGTGCATTCAGTGCTTAATTGCTGAAAAAATATTAGACAATACTAAAAAATTACTTCAATATCCTTTTAAAAGAGATTTTCCATTTAATAGAGCATGCTGAATTTGACCTTTTCTGTAAAATCATCTGCTGTAAATGTGTAAATATTTATTATCATCTAGCACCTACTTAAGTGAGAATAATAGATATATATGGTTATGTAGATAATAATCAGGTGAAACAGCAAATTCATAGTATTAAACGCTATAATAGAGTATTTTCTTTCGGCTAGATTACGAGTTTTGCAGTATGAGTGAAAAAGCAGGATTAAGGCTCTTTTTCACTACCGCTGGTATTACGAGTCTTGCAGGTTTAGGGGCACCGCACACTTTTTTGGCCGTAACGCAACGTAACTACCGCAGCTTTTAAAAAGTCCTTTTTCAATGGGACTTCCACAGCGCCAGTATTATGAGTCTGCCTGGGAGGCCAAAAAGTGAGCTGTACACCCTAAAATTACAAGATCCATACCATAAACTGAAAGTCAGTAGTTATATGAGTTTTACGCTACAAAGCTGTAGCATAAAACTCATAACTAAAGTGCTAAAAAGTACACTAACACCCATAAACTACCTATTAACCCCTAAACCGCGGCCCTCCCACATTGCAAACACTAAAATAAAATGATTAACCCCTAATCTGCCACTCCGGACATCGCTGCCACTATAATAAACATATTAACCCCTAAACCGCAGCATTCCAGCATCGTAAACACTAGTTAAATATTATTAACCCCTAATCTGCCACCCCGACCTCGCCACCACCTACATTATACTTATTAACCCCTAATCTGCCGCCACAATGTTGCCGCCACCTACATTACAGTTATTAACCCCTAATCTGCCACCGCCAACACCTACATTATACTTATTAACCCCTAATCTGTCGCCCCTAACATCGCCACCACCTACCTACATTTATTAACCCCTAATCTTCCGCCCCCAACGTCGCCGCCACTATACTAAAGTTATTAACCCCTAACCCTAAGTCTAACCCTAACACCCACTAACTTTAATGTAATTAAAATAAATCTAAATAAAACCTACTATTAATACCTCAATAATTCCTATTTAAAACTAAATACTTACCTGTAAAATAAACCCTTAAGCTAGCTACAATATAACTAATAGTTACATTGTATCTATCTTAGGTTTTATTTTTATTTCACAGGCAAGTTTGTATTTATTTTAACTAGGTAGACTAGTTAGTAAATAGTTATTAACTATTAACTAACTACCTAGCTAAAATAAATACAAATTTACCTGTAAAATAAAACCTAACCTGTCTTACACTAACACCTAGCCTTACACTACAATTAAATCAATTACATAAATTAAATACAATTAACTAAATTACAAAAAAACCCCACTAAATTACACAAAATAAAAAAAGAAATTATCAGATATTTAAACTAATTACACCTAATCTAATAGCCCTATCAAAATTAAAATAAAAAAACCCAAAGTAAAAAAAACCCTAGCCTAAACTAAACTACCATTAGCCCTTAAAAGTGCCTTTTGCGGGGCATTGCCCCAAAGAAATCAGCTCTTTTACCTGTAAAAAAAAAATACAAACAACCCCCCAACAGTAAAACCCACCACCCACACAACCAACCCCCCAAATAAAATCCTAACTAAAAAACCTAAGCTCCCCATTGCCCTGAAAAGGGCATTTGGCTGGGCATTGCCCTTAAAAGGGCATTTAGCTCTTTTTCCGCCCAAACCCTAATCTAAAAATAAAACCCACCTAATAAACCCTTAAAAAAGCCTAACTCTAACCCCTGAAGATCCACTTACAGTTTTTGAAGACCCGACATCCATCCTCAACGAAGCCGACAGAAATCCTCAACGAAGAGGCAGAAGTTTTTGTCCAACCGGGCAGAAGTCTTCATCCAGACGGCATCTTCTATCTTCATCCATCCGGCGCGGAGCATCCTCTTCAATCAACGTCTTCTTGAACAATGAATTATCCTTTAAATGACGTCATCCAAGATGGCGTCCCTTGAATTTCGTCCCGGAATTAAAGGTGAAAAAATCCTATTGGCTGATGCAATCAGCCAATAGGATTGAGCTTCTATCCTATTGGCTGATCCAATCAGCCAATAGGATTGAGCTTGCATTCTATTGGCTGATTGGAACAGCCAATAGATCATTGATCATTGGATCATTTAAAGGAGAATTCATTGTTCAAGAAGACATCGATTTAGGGTTAGGTTTAGGGGTTAATAAATTTAGTATAGTGGCGGCGACGTTGGGGCAGCAGATTAGGGGTTAATAAGTGTAGGTAGGTTGCGGCGACATTGGGGGCGGGAGATTAGGGGTTAATAACATTATGTAGGTGTCGGCGATGTTAGGGTCAGCAGATTAGGGGTGTTTAGACTCTGGGTTTATGTTAGGGTGTTAGGTGTAAACATAAATATTCTTTCCCCATAGGAATCAATGGGGCTGCGTTATGGAGCTTTACGCTCCTTTATTGCAGGTGTTAGGCTTATTTTAAGCCGGCTCTTCCCATTGATGGAAAATCGTGCACGAGCATGTAAAACCAGCTTACCGCAGCTCACCGCAGCACTGGTATTGGAGTGCGGTATGGAGCTCAATTTTGCTCTACGCTCACTTCTTGCCTGCTGACGCCGGGTTTTTGTAAACCTGTAATAGCAACGCTGTAGGGAGGTTAGCAGTGCAAATAACTTGCAAGTTAGTACCGCACCGCGCATAACACAAAACTCGTAATCTAGCCGTATATTAATAGCTGTCATTAAATAGATATTAAACACTATAAAAACATTTTATGTAAAATGTTTAATTATGTGTAGTTAAAAACTTTGCTGTATACTTTCATTATTTATTTTGTTCCCTTTTCCTGTAACTTAACTCTGGAAATTGCTGTTTTTCTAAATTCCACTTAGTGTCTATAAAGTAATGGATGCTGCCTCTCCACTGTTGAAGACAAATAGGGACAAGTGTAAAACAGTCAATAAAAGAGACTGTGCATAGGATAACCTAAAAGGGATTCCACACAGATTTGTTTGCACAAACAGAGATAAATAGAAAACTAGTTCAAACATGGTGACGCCCATAATTTGATAGAAACTAAAGTACTTTATAGAAACTAAACCTTTACACTTATATTTTCAATATTTAAACAACTAATATAATGGTAAAAATGCATTTACCTATTATTCTAAGACTAATATTTGCTCTGTATACATCATTATGTCTAGCATGTATTTACTGTTTAACACACCTTTAAGTAATGAATTGTAACAAAATACATGTTTTAAAAACCTTTATTAATGATTTGCAAAATCTGCACATTGTGTTAACAGACTACTTGAAAACCTTTATTGTATCTTACATCCCTTGATTGTGGCCAACTTACGCTAACTGTAAATTATTTTGTCTACTGCTCTAAGTAATTGCTGTATGGTATGTAGTTGGTTCAAGCAAATTTTCAGCAATTGCCGAATGCTTAGGTTACAGATATCCTAGGAAGCATGAAACAAACATAATTTTTACAGCAAAAGCAAAAAATATAAATATATATTACGTTATATTATTTTTATTAATTACATAAAATAATTAATTTATGTGGTATTACATTTTGAGCTTAATGTCTCTTTAAACAGAACATTTAGGAACAATAGTTAAATTTTACTATCATAGAAATAGCTAGTCACCTTTACCTGAATTGTTGATTGAACTAAATTTCCTGTTTGCTTACATTCAGGGTGCAAAATGCAAGATAAGCTCTCTTTGCTCTCCTCTGTAATCATCATGCAAGGACAGTTTCTTCTCTTTACAGAGTTACTAACATAAATACATAGAGTTCACTTCCAAATGGATGTACAATGTTTATTTTTTAACAGTAATTTTCTTTATAAAGGTAACACAAGGGTCATCAATAAAAGATTAATTTCTGAGTACCAACAAGATGCAATCATGTAATAGAACTATAGAGCCATAAGTAACCCTATAGCCACTGAGTTAGCCCCTGGGTATATAATGGTTTGTGTAGGAGTTCAAGTTTATTGAAAGCAAGTCACTATTCTCCATTGCTATTTGACCATAGAAACATAAAGGCTTAAGGGGCAAATTACTAGTGATCAGTAGTGCTTAGAATAATACTGAAGAAAGACATCTATTCCATTCAGCTAGAACAAGGATTTAGCCAACAAATCTCAGATAATCTAAACACAATGGGGGCACCCACATAGTCATTCTACAATTTAATAGACTTGAGCATTTTATTCTTCCATTATCCAACACCCCCATAACTCATGGATTTAGCCACCACAAACAGCTGAGCTGACAAGTCAGTCCTGAGTTGAATATGGATGACAATTGTTAGCTACATGAGTAACTTGCATGTTGTAGGACTTAACTGCTTGTTTAACTCCTTTGTGGGGGTTAAACATATATGGGGTGATTACAATCCTTTAGAAAAGCTTATCAAATTCTTTATCTACAAACTCCCCCCAGAATTTAATGGTGAGTTCTGTAGAAATTAAAGAATAATGCTATAGAGCAGGAATAGGCAAAGTATAGCATGGATGTCCAATCTATCCTGCTGCTTGTGTTTGTACAGATCACAAACTAAGAATGGTGTGCGAGTAGGGGGTTGTCTATCATCCCGAGGCAAATGTACCCAAGGTGATTTAATCCACCAGCTTACTAGCATTCTACTAGTTAGGTAGCTGTGGTCTGATGACCGCTGCTTCCTAACTGAGCAAGCCAGCAGCAATGGGCCTCCAGAGCTGCATACGCAACTTGATTAATGGGGCCTTTGTGTGTTGAATTGGATGTGTCTATTTTGTTGCTCAAATACATTGCAAAACTCGTGGTCGGGAGGATTGCGATTGCCAAAGCCACTGCTATCCGTGCATAGTAATTATGTTTCCCACCTATCTGGTTGTATCCTATCTGGGATGTACAGGGTTTAACCATCCATGCAACACTCTCCAGTTTGTCACAGAGAGGGTTTACCCAGCCTTTCCACCTTAAACAGTTAGTCACAGTCTAGCCACTCCAGGCAAGCCTGTGACTTAGTTCTATGGTTGCAAACACAATATTTACAGGTACAGCTAAAGAAAAGCTGAGAAAAAGAATACACGTTAGAACTCAACTCCCTCAAAAAGTATTAGTTGTGGTTACGTCAACATAAAAATAAAAAACAATTCTTTATTAATTACAATTAAAAAATGGGTGCTTTAAAAACAACTAGACAATTGCGGGCTGTTTGATCAAGGTGAATCCTGGATTAGGTTAGACCAGGAAAAATTATAATAAATACAATGTTATAAGTTGTATATTTGTGTGGAGAGACCAATTGTTCAGTCAATGACCATATGGTCCATACTAAAATATAACTGACGACTGATGTACAATAGGTTGATTGGCAATGGTCAGGTAATGGTGCTTGGTGCAAACTTAGAGCCTTGTATGTTTATATCAGGTTACTCATACAGAGGTGGGTTTATATTAGTGAATCTCCACCATGTAGGCCCCTTGTAGGATGCTGTGGTATATATTGATTGATCGTGTTACACTTCAACATTCATTGAGTAAAAACTGCAACCAACTACCTATGGTAATCCACAAAAATGGATGGTATAAGTTACCAGTATATTATTGCTTAATATGCAGTCCCGTTAATGAAATAGTTGATAGTATTATGATATGCAGTATTTACTCTAACATACGTTTTGCATAGACATATTGTTCCAATATATTCTACTGGCCGAGATCAGAAAGATTCTAATAAAAGTGAACCATATATTAAGCTCTTAATAAGAACTGGTACTCGCAGTTACAAATGTTATCGCTACTATATAATAGCCACTGAGTATCAATGTTAAATACTGGAACTAGCCATTGAATTAGCAAATACTGTTTCAATAATAACGAGCTATAGTTATAAATGCAGTCGTCCACTCACAATCACCTAGATTACGAGGGTTGCGTTATGGGTCAAACAGCAGCGTTGTGACCAATAACGCATCATTTTCCCTAACGCAGCCATTACAAGTCTTGTCGGCATAGGTGTACTACAAGCCTTTTAGCCTGTACCGCAACATCAGTACCGCACTCATAAAAATGATTTTTTTTCATGTGATTCCCATAGCGCCGGTTTTACGAGGTTTGCGGTGAGACTAAAAAGCGAGCATTACAGCCTAAAATGACAAGATCCGTAACGCCATCTAAAGTCAGTAGTTATGAGTTTTACGCTACAAAGCTGTAACATAAAACTCATAACTAAAGTGTTAAAAAGGACACTAAAACCCATAAACTACCTATTAACCCCTAAACCGAGGCCCTCCCACATCCCAAATACTATATTAAAGTTATTAACCCCTAATCTGCTGCTCCCGACATCACCGTCACTAAAAAAAATTATTAACCCCTATTCCGCCACTCCCCGACATTGTTACCACTATAATAAACTTAATAACCCCTAAACCGAAAGGCTCCCCCACAACAAAATATATTAATTAAACTATAACCCCCTAAACTGAAAGCCCCCCACATTGCAATAAACTAATTTAAACTAGTAACCCCTAAACCTAATCATAACCCTAACTTTATATTAAAATTACAATTTCCCTAGCATAAATTAAATTAAAATTTACCTGTCAAATTAAAAAAACTAAGTTTAAACTAATATAATTATTAAACTAAAATTAAACTAATTACCAATTAAATTAAACTAAACTACACATTAAAAAATCCCAACACTACTCTAAAAATGACAAACTATCTAATTACAAAATAAAAAAATACTAAGTTACAAAAAATAACAAACACTAAATGACAAAAAAATAAAAAACGAAATTATCCAAAATAAAAAAGAATTACACCTAATCTAATAGCCCTATCAAAATAAAAATGCCCACCCAAAATAAAAAAAACCTAGCCTACAATAAACTACCAATGGCCCTTAAAAGGGCCTTTTGTGGGGCATTAACCCAAAGATATCATCATCATCATCATCAGAGGATGCTCCAAGCCTGATCTCTTCAGGATGGACCCGTTAAACGCGCCTCTGGGATCGAAATAGAAGATGCCACCTGGATGAAGATTGAAGAGGCTGTCTGGATGAAGACTTCTCGCCACTTGGATCAGGACTTCGTCGCCGGGATAAAGATCGTTCAAGCGGAACTTCAAAAACTGTAAGTGGATTGTCAGGGTTGTTAGTGTTAGGCTTTTTAAAAAAAAATTTGGGTGTTTTTTTTTTAGTTTAGGGTCTGGGCAGTAAAAGAGCTAAATGCCCTTTTAAGGGCAATGCCCATACAAATGCCCTTTTCAGGGCAATGGGTAGCTTAGGTTTTTTAGATAGTTTTTTTATTTTATTTTGTGGGTTTGGGGGTGGGGGTTTGTAATGTTAGTGGGTCTTTGTATTTTTTTTTCACTAAAAGAGCTGCTATCTTTAGGGCAATGCGCTACAAAAGGCCCTTTTAAGGGCCATTGGTAGTTTATTCCAGATTTTTTTTTTATGGGTATTAGAATAGGAATATTTTTTATTTTTGATAATTTGTTTGTTATTTTGTGTAATGTATATTTTTAGTGAGGTTTTTTTTTAAGCAAAAGAGCTGTTTAACTTAGGGCAATTCCCTTTTAAGGGCCCCCCAAAAGGTTAGGGGGTGTTTGTATTTTTTTTTTGGGATCAAAAGAGTTGTTTAACTCAGGGCAATGCCCTACAAAAGGCCCTTTTTGGGATTTTTTTTTTTTTTTTTTTTTTAAAGGGTATTAGAATAGGAATAATCTTTATTTTTTTGGATAATTTGGTTTTTTTTATTTTTTGTAATGTTAGGTTTTAGTGTAAGGCAGGTTAGGTTTTATTTCACAGGTAAGTTTGTATTTGTTAATAACTATTTACTATCTAGTCTACCTAGTTAAAATAAATACAAACTTACCTGTGAAATAAAAATAAAACCTAAGCTAGCTACAATGTAACTATTAGTTATATTGTAGCTACCTTAGGCCTAGATTTAGAGTTTTGTCGGTAACGACCCGCGTAGCTAACGCCGGCTTTTTTCTGGCCGCACCATAAAAATAACTCTGGTATTGAGAGTCCACAAAAAGGCTGCGTTAGGCTCCAAAAAACTAGCGTAGAGCATTTTTAACGCAGCTTCAACTCTCGATACCAGAGTTGCTTACGCAAGCGGCCAGCCTCAAAAACGTGCTCGTGCACGATTCCCCCATAGGAAACAAATGGGGCTGTTTGAGCTGAAAAAAAACCTAACACCTGCAAAAAAGCCGCGTTCAGCTCCTAACGCAGCCCCATTGTTTGCTATGGGGAAACACTTCCTACGTCTGCACCGAACACCCTAACATGTGCCCCGAGTCTAAACACCCCTAGCCTTACACTTATTAACCCCTAATCTGACGCCCCCGCTATCGCTGACCCCTGCATATTATTTTTAACCCCTAATCTGCCGCTCCGTAAACCTCCGCTACTTACATTATCCTTATGTACCCCTAATCTGCTGCCCCTAACACTGCTGACCCCTATATTATATTTATTAACCCCTAATCTGCCTCCCTCAACGTCGCCTCCACCTGCCTCCACTTATTAACCCCTAATCTGCCGAGCGGACCTGAGCGCTACTATAATAAAGTTATTAACCCCTAATCCGCATCACTAACCCTATAATAAATAGTATTAACCCCTAATCTGCCCTCCCTAACATCGCCGACACCTAACTTCAAACATTAACCCCTAATCTGCCGACCGGACCTCACCGCTACTATAATAAATGTGTTAACCCCTAAAGCTAAGTCTAACCCTAACACTAACCCCCCTAAGTTAAATATAATTTTAATATAACGAAATTAATTAACTCTTATTAAATAAATTATTCCTATTTAAAGCTAAATACTTACCTGTAAAATAAATCCTAATATAGCTACAATATAAATTATAATTACATTGTAGCTATTTTAGGATTAATATTTATTTTACAGGCAACTTTGTAATTATTTTAACCAGGTACAATAGCTATTAAATAGTTAAGAACTATTTAATAGTTACCTAGTTAAAATAATAACAAAATTACCTGTAAAATAAATCCTAACCTAAGTTACAATTAAACCTAACACTATACTATCATTAAATTAATTAAATAAAATACCTACAATTACCTACAATTAAACCTAACACTACACTATCAATAAATAAATTAAATACAATTCCTACAAATAACTACAATGAAATAAACTAACTAAAGTACAAAAAATAAAAAAGAACTAAGTTACAAAAAATAAAAAAATATTTACAAACATAAGAAAAATATTACAACAATTTTAAACTAATTACACCTACTCTAAGCCCCCTAATAAAATAACAAAGACCCCCAAAATAACAAAATGCCCTACCCTATTCTAAATTACTACATTTCAAAGCTCTTTTACCTTACCAGCCCTGAACAGGGCCCTTTGCGGGGCATGCCCCAAGAAATTCAGCTCTTTTGCCTGTAAAAAAAAAACATACAATACCCCCCCCCCCAACATTACAACCCACCACCCACATACCCCTAATCTAACCCAAACCCCCCTTAAATAAACCTAACACTAAGCCCCTGAAGATCTTCCTACCTTGTCTTCACCCTACCAGGTTCACCGATCCGTCCTGAAGAGCTCCTCCGATGTCCTGATCCAAGCCCAAGCGGGGGGCTGAAGAGGTCCATGATCCGGCTGAAGTCTTCATCCAAGCGGGAGCTGAAGAGGTCCATGATCCGGATGAAGTCTTCATCCAGGCGGGAGCTGAAGAGGTCCATGATCCGGATGAAGTCTTCTATCAACGGCATCTTCAATCTTCTTTCTTCCGGATCCATCTTGCAGACCTCCGACGCGGAACATCCTCTTCTTCCGACGCCTACTAGCCAAATGACGGTTCCTTTAAGGGACGTCATCCAAGATGGCGTCCCTCGAATTCCGATTGGCTGATAGGATTCTATCAGCCAATCGGAATTAAGGTAGGAATATTCTGATTGGCTGATGGAATCAGCCAATCAGAATCAAGTTCAATCCGATTGACTGATTGGATCAGCCAATCAGATTGAGCTTGCATTCTATTGGCTGTTCCGATCAGCCAATAGAATGCGAGCTCAATCTGATTGGCTGATTGGATCAGCCAATCGGATTGATCTTGATTCTGATTGGCTGATTCCATCAGCCAATCAGAATATTCTTACCTTAATTCCGATTGGCTGAATCCTATCAGCCAATCGGAATTCGAGGGACGCCATCTTGGATGACGTCCCTTAAAGGAGCCGTCATTCGGCTAGTAGGCGTCGGGAGAAGAGGATGTTCCGCGTCGGAGGTCTGCAAGATGGATCCGGAAGAAAGAAGATTGAAGATGCCGTTGATAGAAGACTTCATCCGGATCATGGACCTCTTCAGCTCCCGCCTGGATGAAGACTTCATCCGGATCATGGACCTCTTCAGCTCCCGCTTGGATGAAGACTTCAGCCGGATCATGGACCTCTTCAGCCCCCCGCTTGGGCTTGGATCAGGACATCGGAGGAGCTCTTCAGGACGGATCGGTGAACCTAGTAGGGTGAAGACAAGGTAGGAAGATCTTCAGGGGCTTAGTGTTAGGTTTATTTAAGGGGGGTTTGGGTTAGATTAGGGGTATGTGGGTGGTGGGTTATAATGTTGGGGGGGGTATTGTATGTTTTTTTTTACAGGCAAAAGAGCTGAATTTCTTGGGGCATGCCCCGCAAAGGGCCCTGTTCAGGGCTGGTAAGGTAAAAGAGCTTTGAAATGTAGTAATTTAGAATAGGGTAGGGCATTTTGTTATTTTGGGGGTCTTTGTTATTTTATTAGGGGGCTTAGAGTAGGTGTAATTAGTTTAAAATTGTTGTAATATTTTTCTTATGTTTGTAAATATTTTTTTATTTTTTGTAACTTAGTTCTTTTTTATTTTTTGTACTTTAGATAGTTTATTTCATTGTAGTTATTTGTAGGTATTGTATTTAATTTATTTATTGATAGTGTAGTGTTAGGTTTAATTGTAGATAATTGTAGGTATTTTATTTAATTAATTTATTGATAGTGTAGTGGTAGGTTTAATTGTAACTTAGGTTAGGATTTATTTTACAGGTAAATTTGTAATTATTTTAACTATTTTAGCTATTAAATAGTTCTTAACTATTAAATAGCTATTGTACCTGGTTAAAATAATTACAAAGTTGCCTGTAAAATAAATATTAATCCTAAAATAGCTACAATGTAATTATTCGTTATATTGTAGCTATATTAGGGTTTATTTTACAGGTAAGTATTTAGCTTTAAATAGGAATAATTTATTTAATAAGAGTTAATTAATTTTGTTAGATTAAAATTATATTTAACTTAGGGGGGTGTTAGTGTTAGGGTTAGACTTAGCTTTAGGGGTTAATACATTTATTAGAATAGCGGTGAGCTCCGGTCGGCAGATTAGGGGTTAATAATTGAAGTTAGGTGTTGGCGATGTTAGGGAGGGCAGATTAGGGGTTAATACTATTTATTATAGGGTTAGTGAGGCGGATTAGGGGTTAATAACTTTATAATAGTAGCGGTGCGGTCCGCTCGGCAGATTAGGGGTTAATAAGTGTAGGCAGGTGGAGGCGACGTTGTGGGGGGCAGATTAGGGGTTAATAAATATAATATAGGGGTCGGCGGTGTTAGGGGCAGCAGATTAGGGGTACATAAGTATAACGTAGGTGGTGGTGGGCAGATTAGGGGTTAAAAAAATGTAATCGAGTGGCGGCGATGTGGGGGGGCCTCAGTTTAGGGGTACATAGGTAGTTTATGGGTGTTAGTGTACTTTAGAGTACAGTAGTTAAGAGCTTTATGAACCGGCGTTAGCCCAGAAAGCTCTTAACTACTGACTTTTTTCCTGCGGCTGGAGTTTTGTCGTTAGATGTCTAACGCTCACTTCAGACACGACTCTAAATACCGGAGTTAGAAAGATCCCATTGAAAAGATAGGATACGCAATTTACGTAAGGGGATCTGCGGTATGGAAAAGTCGCGGCTGAAAAGTGAGCGTTAGACCCTATTTTGAGTGACTCCAAATACCGGAGTTAGCCTAAAACCAGCGTTAGGAGCCTCTAACGCTGGTTTTCACGGCTAACGCCAAACTCCAAATCTAGGCCTTAGGTTTTATTTCACAGGTAAGTATTTAGTTTTAATTAGGAATTATTTAATTAATAATTGTAAATTTAATTTAGATTTTTATTATGTTAAAGTTAGGGGGTGTTAGGTTTAGGTTTAGGGTTAGGATATATATAGTTTAATTTAGGTTGTTGCGATGTGGGTGGGTGGCGGTTTAGGGGTTAATAGGTTTATTAAATTAATAATTGTAAGTTTAATTTAGCTATATTTAAATTATGTTAAAGTTCGGGTGTGTTAGGGTTATGTTAGGGTTACATTAGGGCTAGGGGTTAATAGTTTAATTTAGGTTGTTGCGATGTGGGGGGCTGGCGGTTTAGGGGTTAATAGGTTGATTTAGTGGTAGTGATGTGGGAGGCCAGAGGTTTAGGGGTTAATAACTTTATTTAGTTGCGGCGATGTTGGGGAGCGGCGGAATAGGGGTTAATATTTTTAATACAGTTGTGGCGATGTTGGGATGCGGTGGAATAGGGGTTAAAAACTTTAGTATAGTGTCGGCGATATTGGGAGCGGCAGATTAGGGGTTAGTAATTTTATTTAGGTGGCGGGGATATCGGGAGCGGCAGATTAGGGGTTAATAACTGTAGGCAGGCATCAGCGATGTCAGGGGCAACAGATTAGGGGTGTTTAGACTCAGGGTCTATGTTAGGGTGTTAGGTTTAAACTGTATTTTCTTTTCCCCATAGACATCAATGGGACTGCGTTACGGAGCTTTGGTTTCCGTGATCGCAGGTGTTAGACTTTTTTTTTGCCGGCTCTCCCCATTGAGGTCTATGGGGAAAGCGTGCACGAGTATGTCAAAACACTGCTTGTTTTTGGTGTGGTATGGAGCTCAATGCAGCCATATCGCCCGCACAAGCCGGGTTTTCTTTAAACTTGTAATGGCAGCGCTATAGGGGGTTAAATAAAACTCATAATCTAGGTGAATGGTAATATATGTTAAGCTTACTTATCTTACTATAGTGATGCTAATGACCAACTGCGGTTATATATAAAGCCACCCACTATATTAGGGTATTTATCACAAGTTTAAAATAGGATTAGCTAATAATAGCTTGCTGTCACCAAGTGAGATTGCACCACTAATGCCAATTATTACACTTGCCACCTAGATATGAAATATAGTCGACTGTATAATAGTATGAAGTCTAAACTCCATATTACAACCTGAAAACATCTGAGTATATAATTCAGTAGCAGCCCAGATTAAAGTAAGCTGCTGTTATATTAGTCTAGAATTATTTAAAAACAAAGGGTCCCAAAAGCCCTTTCCCCTGACATGTTTCGCCGGTTCTCTGGCTTTTTCAAAGGTGGGGCACCTTGGCATCGGCGGCTTTTTATGACGTAGGCCACGCCTCTTAGTTGCAATCGGCGAATCGGATCCTTTGTGTATCTTGTGCATCGTTGCACATAGGATCCTACTGTGATTATAGGAATTATAGGCAAATATTGGCTGATTTATTATTTCCTATATTTGTGAAGTATTAGATGGATTGTTCTATTTCATGGCAAATATGGTTGTGGATCAGATTGATAACACTATTGAGAAGGGAGCTGAGATACTTCTAAAGTTATTATTCTGCTTATACAGAAAACTTCTATAACATATGGTAATCTATGTTTAATGTGAATATAATATTTACTTATACTCAATCTTATCTTAGATTCTTGCCATCTTGTTACTATATAAAATTTGTGACTTTCAAATGTGATGTGTGACAAATTAAACATACTGATGATTGATATACTCATGTATTATACTTATTCATAGTGTACAGGTATAAAAATGATAAAGGTCCGTAGAAATGAGACCTAGTACGTGATGAATGACATATTTATTCAGTGATAACACTATCGTGAAATATTAATAGTTGTGATTATGTAAACAATAAATACAAGGCTATAGTACACTATAAATGTGAGACAACTTGAGGGGTGAAGAAAAAACAGCATAAAAAAGTGACAGTGATGTATTCCTAATTATTGTATTTAACTTCATGTATTTAGAGTGACTAAAAATTATATATATAATATTCACTTTAAACTAAATATAAGCGTACTGTTTTACAAAATACAAAAAAAAAATAAAAAAATTGCTTAATTCTATTTATCATCTTGTTTACGAATTCCCAGATCCACTTATTAATTTAATAGGCTATGGAAGAACCTCAAATTATTATTCTTACATGTGAGAGTACAGGTCTTAGAGGTATGTAAAGAAGTTATTGTGTTCGTTAAGACCATATGGGTATACTGAATTCAACAGATAAATCCAGCGGCTTTCTTTCTTTAATAAAGTTTCTTCCAAATTCCTACCACTTATTCCCATAGATATTCTCTCTATGCCATAGCATTGGAATTCTGAGGTTGAACCTTAATGGTAGGTAAAGAAATGGGATGCCACACTTGTCAGATTTTTGTGATTTCTTTTGTCTTTCTCAGCATTTCTGATATTGCTGAGATGCTCCAGCATTCGTATGCGTAATTTTCTAGAGGTCATTCCTACGTAACAAAGATCACAGCTGCATTTGATAGCATAGATGACATTCTCAGTATTACAATATATGTATATGTATGTTTTATATATAACGGCAGTTGGTCATTAGCATCACGGTAGTGAGCTAAGTAAGCTTAACATATATTACCAATGTGAGTGGACGACCGCATTGTTAACTAAAGCTTGTTATTATTGATACATTATTTGCCAATTGAATGACTAATTCCAGTATTTAATATTGATACTCAGTGGCTATTATATAGTAACGATAACATTTGTAACCGCAGGTACCAGTTCTTATTAAGAGCTTTAATATATGGTTCACTTTGAACCCTGATCTCGGCCAGTAGAATATATTGGCACAATATGTCTATGCAAAACGTGTGTTAGAGTAAATACTGAATATCATAATACTATCAACTATTTCATTAAAGGGACTGCATATTAAGCAATAATATACTGGTAACTTATACCATCCATTTTTGTGGATTACCATAGGTAGTTGGTTGCAGTTTTTACTCAATGAATGTTGAAGTGTAACCTTACACGATCAATCAATATATGCCACGTATCCTACAAGGGGCTTACATGGTGGAGATTCACTAATATAATCCCACCTCTGTATGGGTAACCTGATATAAACATGCAAGGCTCTAAGTTTGCACCAAGCACCATTACCTAACCATTGCCAATCAACCTATTGTACATCAGTCATCAGTTATATTTTAGTACGGACCATATGGTCATTGACTGAACAATTGGTCACTCCATACAAATATACAACCTATAACATTGTATTTATTATAATTTTTCCTGGTCTGACCTAATCCAGGATTCACCTTGATCAAAGAGCCCGCAATTGTCTAGTTGTTTTTAAAGCACCCATTTTTTAATTGTAATTAATAAAGAATGATTTTTTATTTTTATGTTGACGTAACCACCAACTAATACTTTTTGAGGGAGTTGAGTGCTAATGTGTATTCTTTTTCTCAGCTTTTCTTTAGTTGTACCTGTAAATGTTGTAACAATACACAGCACCTGTGGGCCACTCAGATAATATATTAAAGGCCAATCTAATAGTAATAAGGCCCTATCCCTTATATGATTACTTCATAAGTAGTGCAATCATTTTTTTCTATCAGTGTGCAAACACACTATTATCTATACATGACCCACACAAATGCCCAAACTCCCCTTTAATGCCACCCACAGTAAACTATCTCTTCTGCAACCACCTCAAGATTATTATATGGGAAATCCTAAGGAAAAACACAGACTAAAAGATTAAAAATCCCACAATACGATTTGTCTAAATTAGTCTAAAAAATACAATACTGTTATTACTAGACTCTTTAGTAATGTGGTTCAAATAGTAGACTAAGCCAAAAACGTAATAAAGGAATATTTATTATGAACAAAAAGAGTGCATTTATATAAAAAAATAATTAGGAAACACAAATACACACAATGCCAAATAGTTTAAAAATAAAAAGGAGAAAATATAAAAGAGCCTGTACTAGCTTAGATCTCTTCCAAGGGAGCTTTGCAAAAAAAAAATGGTCGCTTTTGCTGCTGTCCACGGCATTTATTTTGCTGAATTCACCAATAAATACATTTTGTTCCTGAGGTCAGATTTTTTACCAGGCCTCTTCCAGAGTGGGCAAGGAAGGTAGCCACTCCTTTTTATGGCACCCCATAAACCAAATTGCAAGCTCCTGCTGAAGTTATAGGATACTTTATAACTTAAATTATGTATATACAGTACACATGCACTTATAAGCAATCCCATTGTGACATAATGAGGATTATTTTAATAGCCAACTTGACATGGCTGTCATTTTTGATCGTCAAGTAACATAAAAGTGATCAAAACATGTCTTAAGGTATCCTAGAATTTAAAATCTAGATGACCTCAGCTCTCTATCTTGATATAGGAGACTGTCTTGTGTCACTCTGTGTTGACATTTTTACCCACAACGATCACTGTAATGAGAAGCCTAAATTAGCCCCCTGTATCTTGTTCAATCAGATTTACATAATACATTTTTGTTCCCAAAAACCTTGCTTTTTTATTGTAAGTTGTAAATAGCAGACATGGAAATACAAGACACAAAAAGAAAATAAAAATTAACCCCTGACATTCTAAAATCATGAGGTCTTCATGGCACTGTCCAATCTTTTTCTATTACAGAAATGGTGTTTGGATTGTTGTTATTCAGAACTTGATGGTTTGGGAGCTGAAAAAAACAGAGATTCATTGGATCAGAAAGGTTGGAATCGACCCCAATAGTGTTACATGATCAGCTAATGTATAGGCAAGTTTATAAAAAAAATAATAATATTTATTAAGTTCGATAACAGAACAAAAACATCTAAACACCATTACCCCAACAGCAATTTTATTTGAAAACAGTATGCAAGATTACAAGTTTTTTTTTTTTAACATTCTCTTTATTGAAAAACTTAACACAGATACTAAAAGATGAACAGTGAAATTGCACTTTTTTGTTTAGTTTTCTGAGCTGGTAATGAATTTCCTCAACCCTTGACCTATTGGCTGTCATACTTTCTGTCACATCAGTTCATCCTCACTCAGCCTAATGAGGAATTTGATCAGATTCGTAGTCTTATGCTCCAAGCAACTACAAATCAGATGCATGATCTCAATCTCAGATTTAATTGAAAGATCTGATAAAATTTTATATATTTCATCCTATACCTCTACCTGGGAGTTGGAGCTGAATCAACACATTTCTTCTGTCCAATCTAATAAAATATTCATGTCTACTAACAAATCCTCCATCTCAGTCTCAGTGCTGGAAACCTATTATAAACTTCTATTGAGATTGTATTTAACCCCTGCCTGTCTTTGTTCCATTTGACCTTCATCAGTGAAATGTTGCTGGTAAGAGTATGGAGAAGAGGGTTCCCTTTGCCACTGATGGTGGAATTATGAGTTGATATAGTCCTGCTAGGCTTAAAGGGACAATCAAGTCCAAAAAAAGCTTTCATGATTCAGATAGGGTATGTGATTTTAAACAACTTTCCAATTTACTTTTATCACCAATTTTGCTTTGTTCTCTTGGTATTCATAGTTGAAAGCTAAACCTAGGAGGTTCATATGCTAATTTCTAAGACCTTGAAGGCCACCTCTAATCTAAATGCATTTTGACAGTTTCACCACTAGAGGGCGTTAGTTCATGTGTTTCATATAGATAACATTGAGCTCATGCACGTGAATGTACCGAGGAGTAAGCACGGATTGGCTAGAAAGCAAGTCTATCAAAAGAACTGAAATAAGAGGACAGTTTGCAAAGGCTTAGATACAAGGTAATTACAGAAGTAAAAGTGTATTAATATAACTGTGTTGGTTATGTAAAACTGGGGAATGGGTAATTAAGGGATTATCTATCTTTTAAAACAACAACAATTCTGGTGTTGACTATCCCTTTAAGTGATAACAACATCCATAGAACAAATCCTCAATGGGCCCCATTTGTCAAGCTGCTAAAGCAGCTTCGGGCCACAGCATTTCAGGCTCACCTTAAACAATAGTTAAAGGGGCAGTCTAGTCAAATTTAACTTTCATTATTCAGATAGGGCATGTAATTTTAAAAAACTTTCCAATTGTTCATGTGTGCCATATAGATAACATTGTGCTGACTCCCACTGATTGGCTAAAATGCAAGTCTTTCAAAAAAACTGAAATAAGTGGACAGTCTACAGATGCTTAGATACAAGGTAATCACAGAGGTTAAAAGTATATTAATAGAACTATGTTGGTTATGCAAAACTGGGGAATGGGTAATAAAGGGATTATCTATCTATTCAAACAATAACAATACTAGATTAGACTGTCCTTTTAAGTAGCAGTAGTCTTAAAGCAGTTGTCTAAAAGGTGGCAGATTGAAATCATCCCAAAAGCCCATGCTAGTTGGGGACGATTGGCCATCAGTGAGCAGGGGGCAGCAATGTACAAGCAAGGTTGTCCGACCTATAATAAATGGAGCCCTATGTCTCAATAGAGAAGTCCCTATTAATATTAGAGGGCGTTAGTTCATGTGTTTCATATAGATAACATTGAGCTCATGCACGTGAATGTACCGAGGAGTAAGCACGGACTGGCTAGAAAGCAAGTCTATCAAAAGAACTGAAATAAGAGGACAGTTTGCAGAGGCTTAGATACAAGGTAATTACAGAAGTAAAAGTGTATTAATATAACTGTGTTGGTTATGTAAAACTGGGGAATGGGTAATTAAGGGATTATCTATCTTTTAAAACAACAACAATTCTGGTGTTGACTATCCCTTTAAGTGATAACAACATCCATAGAACAAATCCTCAATGGGCCCCATTTGTCAAGCTGCTAAAGCAGCTTCGGGCCACAGCATTTCAGGCTCACCTTAAACAATAGTTAAAGGGGCAGTCTAGTCAAATTTAACTTTCATTATTCAGATAGGGCATGTAATTTTAAAAAACTTTCCAATTGTTCATGTGTGCCATATAGATAACATTGTGCTGACTCCCACTGATTGGCTAAAATGCAAGTCTGTCAAAAAAACTGAAATAAGTGGACAGTCTACAGATGCTTAGATACAAGGTAATCACAGAGGTTAAAAGTATATTAATAGAACTATGTTGGTTATGCAAAACTGGGGAATGGGTAATAAAGGGATTATCTATCTATTCAAACAATAACAATACTAGATTAGACTGTCCTTTTAAGTAGCAGTAGTCTTAAAGCAGTTGTCTAAAAGGTGGCAGATTGAAATCATCCCAAAAGCCCATGCTAGTTGGGGACGATTGGCCATCAGTGAGCAGGGGGCAGCAATGTACAAGCAAGGTCGTCCGACCTATAATAAATGGAGCCCAATGTCTCAATAGAGAAGTCCCTATTAATATTTCTTAAACTACCCACCTCCGATTTCTTTTAAATACAAATTCACCTTATGCAAAATCATGACAAATTGTGCCAAAGGGCTTATTCACCTGGAAAAAGGCAACTTCCCCCTCTGTTATTGCCTGGAAAAATAACAATAATGACACACATGCTTCAACCTTGACAAATTTTATTATGTAAAACTGATACTTTGGATTTCTTCCTAAATATAAAATTTTATTGGAAAGGGGCTTTTGATGTTTTGTAAATGTTGGTAAGGGAGTGGCCTCATTACTGGGAATTTCTTTTTACATTTTTGAACTGGCTCTTCCACTCTTTTCTCCTATACATTTGGTGTTTTTCACCCTATTTGCCATTTTGTAAGTTAATTATTGATCTATTGATCACACAGTTTGAAGCGTTTCCTTTATTTTTTTTATTCCAGTTTTTAGTCCAAGGGTGACATTCTAAGGAATGATGCTTACATGTCATGGTATATAATTTGTATTGTTTACTTGTTTACTTTTTGCTGTTTTAATATTAATGTATTACTATTTACTGCATCATTTATCTTTTGTATAAGGCATAGGATTTTTTATGTTGTTCATGTTATAGAAGTTAATGTTATAGACGTTAATTAAAAATTTACAAAAAATAAAACAAAAAACAGCTAAAATTATGTCAATCATTTAAAAGGGATGAAACGGGATAGTCACAGGTTTTTCAAGGGTGTTTTCTCAGGGGTTTTTACAAACCTTCATGAAAAGTAAAGATACACAGCCAAAGTCAAATTAAAACTTGACAGCTAACAGATAGTGACTGATATACAACAAATAAAAAAAATAAAAAAATACATAAAATGCCCGATGCTCATTTTGTTATTAAGTATTGTAATGTAATAAAGGTTGTGGTTTAATGTACTACCTGTTATTTGGGCTAATATATATCAGTGATACTATCTGATATTGATGGTTTGACAGTATAGGTATATAAGTCCTGGCATAGATACTTCTTTCTTTTCTCTTAGGGATGTGCATTTGGCTCTTTTCAGAGCCTGATTTCTTGTTAAAGACACTAAGATCTAAATTTGCACAAATCTTGTGAAAAGAGCCGTTAGCCATAAGCGGCCCCCTTCTTCCACATTCAGATCCTAACTAAGAATCTGCTGTATATACTATTTTGCAAGAGGGAGGTGGGAGCGGGTGGGACTGCTGCACTCAAAAGTTGAGAGCGGCAGGGAAGGAGAAGGAGGGAGGGAGAAGGGATCCAAGTGGATGGGGATTTTGGCCTATGTACATGGGCTTTAGGACTAGTACTAATATATCTAAGTCCATTGGAGTCCTTTGCAGTTAAGTAGATAAAAACATGTAAAAGCATATTTATGTAATATTCATATTTAATGAAGTGTTATACTGTGTATTTACTGTAAATATTTCACATTCCAATGTTCTGCACATAGCAGAATATGTTCTATGTAATTTTAAAGATATATATATATATATATATATATATATATATATATATATATATATATATATATATATATATATATATATATATATATATATATATATATACAGGTGGTCCTTGGTTTACACCGGTTCAATTCGCGCCATTTCAGAATAACAACCTTTTTTTTCAGTCATGTGACTGCTATTGAAAAAGCATTAAAAAGCAGTGCACTAATTAAAATAGCCAGTAGGTGGAGCTGTCTGTTTGTGTTGCAGAAAAGTTATACAAGCTTAGCAGACTGAAATTAATCTGTGTACACAGAACAAACCTTAGCTATCGAGCACCTTTCAAAGCAACAAGATCTAGCAGCCACTTCCCTATTATCTTCCTATCCAGCTGCTTGAGGTGAGGATGCCTAACTGCCTATTAATCACTACAGATTGAAATGCATAGAATAGGTGCAGACCCAATATTATCTAACATGCTAACAATGCAGAGAACTGTTTGCAGAAAAATGCAAGTAAAAAAATGTTTTTGTTCATTAAACTTAGTTTGATGATACAGTCTGTTGTGTGATTATTTAATTAGTTTATAATGTTGTTTAGCATTTAAAGTCTTCATTTCAAAGCTTTAAAAATAATGTATTAGGTGTTACTTATGTCAATTTTGAGATGGGCCTGGAACCTAACTCCCTCACTTCCCATTGACTTACATTATAAACTAGGTTTCAATTTACAACGGTTTCGATTTACAACCATTCCTTCTGGAACCTAACCCCGGCGTAAACTGAGGGCTACCTGTATGTATGTATGTATATATATTTATATATATATATATATATATGTATATATATTTATATATATATATATATATATATATATATATATATATATATATATATATATATATATATATATATATATATATATATATATATATATATATATCTATACCTATATATAATATATATAATAATATAATTATATATATATATACTGTATATATGTATGTATATATATATATATATATATATATATATATATATATATATATATATATTGTACCAAAATGCCATCAGATATATAGAGAAATATGAATAAATAGAACATATTCTGCTATGTGAAGAACAGTGGAATGTAAAATATCCATATTTTCATGTCGGGTTAGCGCTCTTGAGAATATGTGCGCGCGAGTAGTGTGTTTTTTTTTTTTTTTGCTCCATTGACTTCTATGCGGGAATACATAGAGTGGGAATGTTGAATACCGCTCCACTTGTAATCTTGCCCATCATATTTAGACAATTCAAGATTCAATAAAGTTTGCAATAGTATATGATAATTTAGTTCTCAAATAATTCTCACAGGTGGTCCTTGGTTTACACCGGTTCAATTCGCGCCATTTCAGAATAACAACCTTTTTTTTCAGTCATGTGACTGCTATTGAAAAAGCATTAAAAAGCAGTGCACTAATTAAAATAGCCAGTAGGTGGAGCTGTCTGTTTGTGTTGCAGAAAAGTTATACAAGCTTAGCAGACTGAAATTAATCTGTGTACACAGAACAAACCTTAGCTATCGAGCACCTTTCAAAGCAACAAGATCTAGCAGCCACTTCCCTATTATCTTCCTATCCAGCTGCTTGAGGTGAGGATGCCTAACTGCCTATTAATCACTACAGATTGAAAAGCATAGAATAGGTGCAGACCCAATATTATCTAACATGCTAACAATGCAGAGAACTGTTTGCAGAAAAATGCAAGTAAAAAAATGTTTTTGTTCATTAAACTTAGTTTGATGATACAGTCTGTTGTGTGATTATTTAATTAGTTTATAATGTTGTTTAGCATTTAAAGTCTTCATTTCAAAGCTTTAAAAATAATGTATTAGGTGTTACTTATGTCAATTTTGAGATGGGCCTGGAACCTAACTCCCTCACTTCCCATTGACTTACATTATAAACTAGGTTTCAATTTACAACGGTTTCGATTTACAACCATTCCTTCTGGAACCTAACCCCGGCGTAAACTGAGGGCTACCTGTATGTATGTATGTATATATATTTATATATATATATATATATATATATATATATATATATATATATATATATATATATATATATCTATACCTATATATAATATATATAATAATATAATTATATATATATACTGTATATATGTATGTATGTATATATATATATATATATATATATATATATATATATATATATATATTGTACCAAAATGCCATCAGATATATAGAGAAATATGAATAAATAGAACATATTCTGCTATGTGAAGAACAGTGGAATGTAAAATATCCATATTTTCATGTCGGGTTAGCGCTCTTGAGAATATGTGCGCGCGAGTAGTGTGTTTTTTTTTTTTTTTGCTCCATTGACTTCTATGCGGGAATACATAGAGTGGGAATGTTGAATACCGCTCCACTTGTAATCTTGCCCATCATATTTAGACAATTCCAGATTCAATAAAGTTTGCAATAGTATATGATAATTTAGTTCTCAAATAATTCTCACAGGAGAATCATACTATGCTTTTTTAACCCCTTAATGACCAACGACGTGCAGGGTACGTCCTCCAAAAAAATGTCCTTAACGACCAAGGACGTACCCTGCACGTCGTTGGTCTTTGAAAGCAGTGGAAGCGATCCTGATCACTTCCAGCTGCTTTCATGTTATTGCAGTGATGCCTCGATATAGAGGCATCCTGCAATAACTTTTTTAAGCAGTCCGATGCAGAGAGAGCCACTCTGTGGCCCTCTCTGCATCGGCTATGATCGTTGGTGGGTGGGAGCGTGTCCAGGGAGGCCATCAGTAGAGGAGGGGGGCGGGATCGCACGTGTGAAACTGCCCAAAAGTTAGAATTGAAGTGGAAGAGGCACAAGGTGGGACTCAGTGGGAGAGAGGGTGGGAATAAAAAATATTAATGATCTGGGAGAGGGTGGGGGGTTGGGTGTTAAGGGGGGTAAGTTACACTACAGAAAATCTTAAAATAAACTTTTGATTTCAAACTGGGTACTGGCAGACAGCTGCCAGTACCCAATATGGTGCACAATAAGGCAGAGGAGGGGGGTAGAGAGCTGTTTGGGGGGGATCAGGGAGGTTGGGGCTAAGGGGGGGGGTCCTACACAGCAGAATTTTTTTTTTTTTAAACAAAACAAAAAAACCCTTTTATTTTAGTACTGGCAGACTTTCTGCCAGTACTTAAGATGGCGGGGACAATTGTGGGGTGGGGGAGGGAAGACAGCTGTTTGGGAGGGATCAGGGGGTGTGATGTGTCAGGTGGGAGGCTTATCTCTATACTAAAGCTAAAATTAACCCAGCAAGCTCCTTATAAGCTACCTAATTAACCCCTTCACTGCTAGCCATAATACACGTGTGATGCGCAGCAGCATTTAGCGGCCTTCTAATTACCAAAAAGCAACGCCAAAGTCATATATGTCTGCTATTTCTGAACACAGGGGATCCTAGAGAAGCATTTACAATCATGTGTGCCATAATTGCACAAGCTGTTAGTAAATAATTTCAGTGAGAAACATAAAATTGTGAAAAATGTAGCGTTTTTTTCAATTTGATCGCATTTGGCGGTGAAATGGTGGCATGAAATATACCAAAATGTGCCTAGATCAATACTTGGGGTTGTCTACTGCACTACACTAAAGCTAAAATTAACCCTACAAGCTCCCTACATGCTCCCTAACTAACCCCTTCACTGCTGGGCATAATACACGTGTGGTGCACAGTGGCATTTAGCGGCCTTCTAATTACCAAAAAGCAACGCCAAAGCCATATATGTCTGCTATTTCTGAACAAAGGGGATCCCAGAGAAGCATTTACAACCATTTATGCCATAATTGCACAAGTTGTTTGTAAATAATTTCAGTGAGAAACCTAAAGTTTGTGAAAAAATTTGTGAAAAAGTGAACGATTTTTTTTATTTGATGGCATTTGGCGGTGAAATGGTGGCATGAAATATACCAAAATGGGCCTAGATCAATACTTTGGGATGTCTTCTAAAAAAAAAAATATACATGTCAGGGGATATTCAGGGATTCCTGAAAGATATCAGTGTCCCAATGTAACTAGCGCTAATTTTGAAAAAAAGTGGTTTGGAAATAGCAAAGTGCTACTTGTATTTATGGCCCTATAACTTGCAAAAAAAGCAAAGAACATGTAAAAATTGGGTATTTCTAAACTCTGGACAAAATTTAGAAACTATTTAGCATGGGAGTTTTTTGGTGGTTGTAGATGTGTAACAGATTTTGGGGATCAATGTTAGAAAAAGTGTGTTTTTTCCATTTTTTTCTCATATTTTATAATTTTTTTTATAGTAAATTATAAGATATGATGAAAATAATGGTATCTTTAGAAAGTCCATTTAATCGCGAGAAAAACGATATATAATATGTGTGGGTACAGTAAATAAGTAAGAGGAAAATTACAGCTAAACACAAACACCGCAAAAATGTAAAAATAGCCTTGGTCCCAAACGGACAGAAAATGGAAAAGTGCTGTGGTCATTAAGGGGTTAAAGAGACATCCAACTCAGGGTTTCTCAGCTGCAAAAAGCAAATAGTCACAGCCTCCACAGTATTTCAATATGAGGACACCCATGAAAACTGTCAATATACCCCATATTTTTTTAGTTTCCAATTTTAACCTGTCTAGTGATATTTTAACAAGCAATGGTATTTCCTTTGTTTAAATAAGGACATTGAGAAGATTTAGAAGCTATTGCTCAATTATGCTACTTCCTACAATTTCAGAGGTATTTCAGGAAGCATTATAAAAACAAGTTATGAAACATCAAGATATTTAATAAAAACACAAACTAGTCAGAAAATGATTCAATAGATTAGCTAAGGCAGAGGTCATGTTAGGAACTTGTGATATTTCATCAGAGTTAAAAAAAAAAAAAAAAAAAGAAGCTATTTGTTTACATATTGCAGCAGATTTTCTTCCATTCTGCAGAAAAACATTTTTTTTTAGGTCAAATTCTATTTTGGTATCCTCGTGTGCTATCACTCATGTTTCAAAGTTGTGCCTTGTGTATGTTTTTAGATTGCTTTTATCTTAGTGACTGTTATAATTGTGTTCTTTTCACAAGGTGAATATCTTCCGTTAAGCACAAATATTAAGCGTTGGACTTGAGCAAAAGATAATTAGAATAGATATTATAAATAATATGAATGTTTAGTTATATGAACATCAGGGTCTTGAGCCCATATGTAAATGCAGTGGCCCCCTTTGCAAAATCGCATCCTGGCTGCCATATATATTTCTCACTGATGAGATTTTTTATCGTTATGATGTAACACGGGTGTTAATTATTAATCCCAAAAACATTAACTGTCCATTCTGACAACACATGCAGTTTATAGTTATTAATCCCTGGCTGTCAGTAATCCAGGGAACAATTGTTAACCCTTAACTGTAGCACAAGGAACAGACATTAAAGTGACATGCAACCCAACATTTTTCTTTCATTATTTAGATAAAGCATGCATTTTTACTCAACTTTCCAATTTACTTCTATTATGATTTTTGCTTCAGTCTCTTGGCATTCTTTGTTGAAGGAGGAGCAATGCACTACTGAGAGCTTTCTGAACACATTGATAAGCCAATGACAAGATGCATATATGAAAATAATGTATTTAAAACACCAATGTGTAATGATCAAAAAATAATTGAACAAAAGTGAAATACCATTTTTGACAATAATACACTGTGCACATAAAACCTGTTACATAAAAATAGAGTGTTTGAAAAGAGGAAATCCTCTATATGAAATGTCCATAAATGACACAATGGATCTTCTTGTTCTCGCAACCACAAAAGAAAAACAGAGAGATCTCCATAGTGCAGCTGTAAATTCACTCTATTCTATAGGGAATTGAAACAGTACTCACATGGAATAGAGCTACGTTAGCTCTAAGCATTGTGCTCAGTTAAAGATGAAAACTCAGGTAAAAGCAATTTCCACTTTAAAAACAATCACTCTGGGGTCTGAACACTCTTTAAAGACACATACTATATACCAAGACTCTAGCATACAAATCACCCTTTTAATGATACAATGTAGCAGCTTGATGTCAGGGTATCAGGAATCAGACAGAGACGTGAAGTTCAAAAAATAATCACACCTTTATTGATAACAAGAAATAATAAAAAGTCCACAAACCAAATGAAAAGCCAGGAGTCAAAGCCAGATCTGGTAGTCAGACGAGCCGAGTCAGGAGCCAAAGCGAGTAGTCAGACAAGTCGGGATAAGGAACTAGGAAAACAGCAAAGTCAGGAACAAGCCAGGGATCAGGAACCAGAAGGGACGTCAGACAAGCCAGGTAATACACAGGAACTAATAAACAAGTCTGAGACAACGCAAGGGCAAAAGCATATGGAACAGAGGACCCTTTAAATAATAAGTGTGACATCATAATCCTGGGACTGCAACCTGTCTCACACTGATGATGTTCACCAGTTTGGCCATAAGAGGGCGCCCAGATGAGTGAGCAGCGTTACACACTCTGCAGCAGATTCAGTGAGAGAAGTAAGTAAAATGGCAGCCAGCAGTAAATAGCAAACAAAGCAGGGTAAAACCCTAACACTTGGTTTTAGAAATATCAATTCAAAAAAAGAGTCTGCCCCTCCTCATGACGTAATGGATCCTTGACAAAGCAGATTGGCGAAACGCACGTCGAACATCACATGCCATTATGTCTCGAGGAGAGGCGGACTCTTTTTTTTTGAATGAGAGTAAATTTCAGGGATATAATAAACATAGGGCTACCCTTGGACCAAGAATATGTAATGGGATAAACAGATATATGAGGTAGCAACTAGTAACTCTGTCTGTGACTAGACATGAAAATAATATTACAAGTAACGCTATAAAACTTCCTAATGTCTAAATGCCACAGATAATATACCACATATAAGTATTAATAGTTACTATTAAACTTTAAATAGAATGGTGCAAACTCTATTGTTTGGCAGACTAAATGTAAGCACAGAGATAACTAAATAAATATTTATTATTATTATTATTATCAGTTATTTGTAGAGCGCCAAGAGATTCTGCAGCACTAATTTAATAGCATTCAAGCTACTTTTGAATAGTATTTCCATCTAATAATGAGTTGACATATTGTCAACTGTCTGTGTTATTACTAGATGTCTATGTATAAAGTTGAGTTTGAAGCTTCATAGTACCAAGCTCCTCTGTACCACAACTAAACAAATACATCAACAAGTGTGGGTAAGGACAACTTACTCAACTGACTGGTTTTCAATATGGTAATAACTACAAACTACTGAGAAAGAATATTTCAATAAACCAGTACTAAATCTATTAGCGACAGTGAAATATAAGTCAGGATATTTAGGTCAGAGTCTAGGCTCCTCTCCACTATACTAACATGTCAGCACTGCCCCCATAGTGACTGAAGTAGCTATAATAGAGGGAGTGGGGTGACAAGGCTGGAAGTTTACGGTGGATAGAAAGAAAAAACATAATTTATGCTTACCTGATAAATTCCTTTCTCCTGTAGTGTGGTCAGTCCACGGGTCATCATTACTTCTGGGATATTAACTCCTCCCCAACAGGAAGTGCAAGAGGATCACCCAAGCAGAGCTGCTATATAGCTCCTCCCCTCTACGTCACACCCAGTCATTCGACCGAGAACCAACGAGAAAGGAGAAGCTAAAGGGTGCAGTGGTGACTGGAGTATAATTTAAAAATTTAGACCTGCCATAAAAAACAGGGCGGGCCGTGGACTGACCACACTACAGGAGAAAGGAATTTATCAGGTAAGCATAAATTATGTTTTCTCCTGTTAAGTGTGGTCAGTCCACGGGTCATCATTACTTCTGGGATACCAATACCAAAGCTAAAGTACACGGATGACGGGAGGGACAGGCAGGATCTTTATACGGAAGGAACCACTGCCTAAAGAACCTTTCTCCCAAAAACAGCCTCCGAAGAAGCAAAAGTGTCAAATTTGTAAAATTTGGAAAAAGTATGAAGAGAAGACCAAGTTGCAGCCTTGCAAATCTGTTCAACAGAGGCCTCATTCTTAAAGGCCCAAGTGGAAGCCACAGCTCTAGTAGAATGAGCTGTAATTCTTTCAGGAGGCTGCTGTCCAGCAGTCTCATAAGCTAAACGTATTATGCTACGAAGCCAAAAAGAGAGAGAAGTAGCAGAAGCTTTTTGACCTCTCCTCTGTCCAGAATAAACGACAAACAGGGAAGAAGTTTGTCGAAAATCTTTAGTTGCCTGTAAATAAAATTTCAGGGTACGGACTACATCTAGATTGTGTAGAAGTCGTTCCTTCTTTGAAGAAGGATTAGGACACAATGATGGAACAACAATCTCTTGATTGATATTCCTATTAGAGACCACCTTAGGTAAGAACCCAGGTTTAGTACGCAGAACTACCTTGTCTGAATGAAAAATCAGATAAGGAGAATCACAATGTAAGGCCGATAACTCAGAGACTCTTCGAGCCGAGGAAATAGCCATTAAAAACAGAACTTTCCAAGATAACAATTTGATATCAATGGAATGAAGGGGTTCAAACGGAACTCCCTGTAAAACGTTAAGAACTAAGTTTAAACTCCATGGTGGAGCAACAGTTTTAAACACAGGCTTAATCCTGGCCAAAGCCTGACAAAAAGCCTTAACGTCTGGAACTTCTGACAGACGTTTGTGTAAAAGAATGGACAGAGCTGAGATCTGTCCCTTTAAGGAACTAGCGGATAAACCCTTTTCTAAACCTTCTTGTAGAAAAGACAATATCCTAGGAATCCTAACCTTACTCCATGAGTAACTCTTGGATTCGCACCAATGTAAGTATTTATGCCATATTTTATGGTAAATCTTTCTGGTAACAGGCTTCCTAGCCTGTATTAAGGTATCAATTACTGACTCAGAAAATCCACGTTTTGATAAAATCAAACGTTCAATTTCCAAGCAGTCAGCTTCAGAGAAATTAGATTTTGATGTTTGAAGGGACCCTGGGTCAGAAGGTCCTGTCTCAGAGGCAGAGACCAAGGTGGACAGGATGACATGTCCACTAGATCTGCATACCAAGTCCTGCGTGGCCACGCAGGCGCTATTAGAATCACCGATGCTCTCTCCTGTTTGATCCTGGCAATCAATCGAGGAAGCATCGGGAAGGGTGGAAACACATAAGCCATCCCGAAGGTCCAAGGTGCTGTCAAAGCATCTACCAGAACCGCTCCCGGATCCCTGGATCTGGACCCGTAACAAGGAAGCTTGGCGTTCTGTCGAGACGCCATGAGATCTATCTCTGGTTTGCCCCAACGTCGAAGTATTTGGGCAAAGACCTCCGGATGAAGTTCCCACTCCCCCGGATGAAAAGTCTGACGACTTAGGAAATCCGCCTCCCAGTTCTCCACTCCCGGGATGTGGATTGCTGACAGGTGGCAAGAGTGAGACTCTGCCCAGCGAATTATCTTTGATACTTCCATCATCGCTAGGGAGCTTCTTGTCCCTCCTTGATGGTTGATGTAAGCTACAGTCGTGATGTTGTCCGACTGAAACCTGATGAACCCCCGAGTTGTTAACTGGGGCCAAGCCAGAAGGGCATTGAGAACTGCTCTCAATTCTAGGATGTTTATTGGAAGGAGACTCTCCTCCTGAGTCCATGATCCCTGAGCCTTCAGGGAATTCCAGACAGCGCCCCAACCTAGTAGGCTGGCGTCTGTAGTTACAATTGTCCAATCTGGCCTGCTGAATGGCATCCCCCTGGACAGATGTGGCCGAGAAAGCCACCATAGAAGAGAATTTCCGGTCTCCTGATCCAGATTCAGAGTAGGGGACAAATCTGAGTAATCCCCATTCCACTGACTTAGCATGCACAATTGCAGCGGTCTGAGATGCAGGCGTGCAAAGGGTACTATGTCCATTGCCGCTACCATTAAGCCGATTACCTCCATGCATTGAGCCACTGACGGGTGTTGAATGGAATGAAGGACACGGCAAGCATTTTGAAGCTTTGTTAACCTGTCTTCTGTCAGGTAGATCTTCATTTCTACAGAATCTATAAGAGTCCCCAAGAAGGGAACTCTTGTGAGTGGAAATAGAGAACTCTTCTTTTCGTTCACCTTCCACCCATGCGACCTTAGAAATGCCAGTACTAACTCTGTATGAGGCTTGGCAGTTTGAAAGCTTGAAGCTTGTATCAGAATGTCGTCTAGGTATGGAGCTACCGAAATTCCTCGCGGTCTTAGTACCGCCAGAAGAGAGCCCAGAACCTTTGTGAAGATTCTTGGAGCCGTAGCCAACCCGAATGGAAGAGCTACAAACTGGTAATGCCTGTCTAGGAAGGCAAACCTTAGATACCGGTAATGATCTTTGTGAATCGGTATGTGAAGGTAAGCGTCCTTTAAATCCACTGTGGTCATGTACTGACCCTTTTGGATCATGGGTAAGATTGTCCGAATAGTTTCCATTTTGAACGATGGAACTCTTAGGAATTTGTTTAGGATCTTTAAATCCAAGATTGGTCTGAAGGTTCCTTCTTTCTTGGGAACCACAAACAGATTTGAGTAAAACCCCTGTCCGTGTTCCGACTGCGGAACCGGGTGGATCACTCCCATGAGTAAGAGATCTTGTACACAGCGTAGAAACGCCTCTTTCTTTATTTGGTTTGTTGACAACCTTGAAAGATGAAATCTCCCTTTTGGGGGAGAGGTTTTGAAGTCCAGAAGATATCCCTGAGATATGATCTCTAAAGCCCAGGGATCCTGGACATCTCTTGCCCAAGCCTGGGCGAAGAGAGAAAGTCTGCCCCCCACTAGATCCGTTCCCGGATCGGGGGCCCTCAATTCATGCTGTCTTAGGGGCAGCAGCAGGTTTTCTGGCCTGCTTGCCCTTGTTCCAGGACTGGTTAGGTCTCCAGCCTTGTCTGTAGCGAGCAACAGCTCCTTCCTGTTTTGGAGCAGAGGAAGTTGATGCTGCTCCTGCCTTGAAATTACGAAAGGTACGAAAATTAGACTGTCTAGCCCTAGGCTTGGCTCTGTCTTGAGGCAGGGCATGGCCTTTACCTCCTGTAATGTCAGCGATAATTTCTTTCAAACCGGGCCCGAATAAGGTCTGCCCTTTGAAAGGTATGTTAAGTAGTTTAGATTTAGAAGTAACATCAGCTGACCAGGATTTTAGCCACAGTGCTCTGCGTGCCTGAATGGCGAATCCGGAATTCTTAGCCGTAAGTTTAGTTAAATGTACTACGGCATCTGAAACAAATGAATTAGCTAGCTTAAGGGTTTTAAGCTTATTTGAAATCTCATCTATAGTTATTGAGTCAAGAGTCTCTTCCAGAGACTCGGACCAAAAAGCGGCCGCAGCCGTGACAGACGCAATACATGCAAGGGGTTGTAATATAAAACCTTGTTGAAGAAACATTTTCTTAAGGTAACCCTCTAATTTTTTATCCATTGGATCTGAAAAGGCACAGCTATCCTCCACCGGGATAGTGGTACGCTTAGCCAGAGTAGAAACCGCTCCCTCCACCTTAGGGACCGTCTGCCATAAGTCCCGTGTGGAGGCGTCTATTGGAAACATTTTTCTAAATACAGGAGGGGGGGAAAAGGGTACACCGGGCCTATCCCACTCCTTAGTAATTATCTCTGTAAGCCTCTTAGGTATAGGAAATACGTCAGTACTCGCCGGTACCGCATAGTATCTATCCAGCCTACATAATTTCTCTGGGATTGTAACGGTGTTACAATCATTCAGAGCCGCTAATACCTCCCCTAGCAGTACACGGTAATTTAGACAAAACTTCAGTCATAACATTAGCCATGTCCTGTAATGTGATTTGTAATGGCCGCCCTGAAGTACCCGGCGTTACAATATCACGCACCTCCCGAGCGGGAGATGCAGGTACTGACACGTGAGGCAAGTTAGTCGGCATAACTTTCCCCTCGTTGTTTGGTGAATGATGTTCAATTTGTACAGATTGACTTTTATTTAAAGTAGCATCAATGCAATTAGTACATAAATTTCTATTGGGCTCCACCTTGGCTTTAGCACATATAGCACAGAGATATTCCTCTGAGTCAGACATGTTTAACACACTAGCAATTAAACTAGCAACTTGGAAATACTTTTCAACTCAATTTACAAGTAATATGAAAAACGTACTGTGCCTTTAAGAAGCAAAGAAAAAAATTATGACAGTTGAGTAACAATGAACCGGAGAAACTATAAATCAAATTTTTCCCGGTAAAAACACAATTTAGCAAAGGATTGCCCCCATTAATAATGGATAACTAACCCTTAAGTAGCAGAAAAAAAGTACAGAATATAAACGTTTTTTATCACAGTCAAAGCACAATCTCACAGGTCTGCTGTGAGTGATTACCTCCCTCAAAATAATTTTTGAAGACCCTTGAGCTCTGTAGAGACGATCCGGATCATGCAGGGAAGAAAACAGACTTGTGACTGAATTTCTGATGCGTAGTAAAAGCGCCAAAATAGGCCCCTCCCCCTCATACACAACAGTGAGGGAGATCAGTAAACTGTCTTAAATTAAAATAAACGACAGCCAAGTGGAAAAACAGTGCCCAAAACAACTTTTTCACCCAGTACCTCAGATAAATAAACGATTTAACATGCCAGCAAAACATTTAACATCAAATAAAATGAAGTGTCATTAGAAAGCCTGCTGCTAGTCGTTCCCACTGCAAGTTAGGCTAAAAGTTTTATGTATACAGTATTATTCCAGTGAAGTGCCATTCCCCAGAATACTGAAGTGTAAATATACATACATGACAGCCTGATACCAGTTGCTACTACTGCATTTAAGGCTGAACTTACATTATATCGGTATTGGCAGTATTTTCTCAGTCAATTCCATTCCTCAGAAAATAATATACTGCTACATACCTCTTTGCAGGTGAACCTGCCCGCTGTCCCCTGATCTGAAGTTTACCTCACTCCTCAGAATGGCCGAGAACAGCAAAATGATCTTAACTACGCCGGCTAAAATCATACAAAAAACTCAGGTAGATTCTTCTTCAAATTCTACCTGAGAAGGAACAACACACTCCGGTGCTGTTTTAAAATAACAAACTTTTGATTGAAGATATAAAAACTAAGTATAATCACCACAGTCCTCTCACACATCCTATCTATTAGTTGGGTGCAAGAGAATGACTGGGTGTGACGTAGAGGGGAGGAGCTATATAGCAGCTCTGCTTGGGTGATCCTCTTGCACTTCCTGTTGGGGAGGAGTTAATATCCCAGAAGTAATGATGACCCGTGGACTGACCACACTTAACAGGAGAAAAATGAAAATTAAATCATTTGAAAGTGTAAATCAGATTTATGGTAAAGTCATATATAGGTAGCACAGCTATATAGATCTAGATTCTAGACAAATTATCCATATGTCTGCATCACATCTTGTAGTATGTATAAATAAGTGGGGCTAAGAATATATCAATATGGGCAGTGGTCATTTAAGCTTAATTCAACTTAAGTCTGAGATAGAATAAGCTGAACAAATCAATCTAAATATATAAAGAAAAAAACAATTCATTGGAGCATTACATGTATCTAATGAAATAAACATTTCAATTATAGCAATCATAAAAATTACACCATGCCTGGTGTATTATGCTACAAAAGACCATAATAATGTCCAATGTGGAAGGAAGAAAAAAGCAGGGCAAGGTAAAACCTCAATATGGTCTGAAATATTAGATAAACGTGATGCCAAAATATATCAAGAAACTGTGCATTGTCACCCAATTCCAGATTTGAGCCAGTGCAGAGTAAGGACTGCGGATCATGCCCAGACATTATAAGTATTGAGCATGGCAAAACATTTACATTGCCAACATTCAGGAGGATTCTTCCCCAATTGGAATAATAGCTTCAAGTCCCCTAGTAATAGCAGTCCAGAGGTTAGAGGCCTACACTTATGACCAAGTTTGCCAGGTCCCTCAATTAGGGGTGAAATTACCTCTGCCTTGTTGGTCACACAGTGAATACCCCAGGCACGTTTCGTGAGTCTCAATCACTTTATCAGAGAATTTAGTCTCACAAAACAAGTCAGGCAAAGCATTCTGCGATTGTGACGTCACGTCCGGTATCACTGTAATAGCGCTCAGTCGTCTCCAGCACTCTGTCATCCTGAAATCCTGGATATAACTTTTAAAATTCACAGCTTGTAAATTTCAGCTATTTGCTCACAGTGTTTTACAACCACAAGAACTATATTTAATAAAAAATATTTTACGAACTTGGTAACAGGACAGTGATCCAAAAACAAACAGAGATTTTGCTGCCCCTGAAACTTTTCACAGGACTTTCTGTGCACCTGAAAAAACAGGACTTTATATCAATAAATTCCTTTTAAAAATGATAAAGAATGGGGGACATGTCCAAGTTGCGATCCTGAGTGGTCGCATTTTCAGGAGCTCTGAATTAGCCTTGAAACCACCGAAAATAGGCACCTTCTCACAGCCAACGGGGCTCCAAGAAATAGCAGTACCACTAGATAAAATTAAGAGTGCGTCATTAACTGCCTCATGGATATGGCGGGCATGGAGAGACCAAACCTACAAGCTGCAGACCAATGTTTTGAAAATCTAAAAAGATTTATGCAGTCTCTAATTGACAGAGCCTCCCGGCAGACTACCTACTAAGCCTCTTCAATCCACCTGACATAGAACCTGTACTGGAGAACGGATCCAAGGATGGTTCTTCTCTCACCTATGATAGTAATCCCCCAGAAGGGAAAGCCACCGCGGACTACCAGGGAGATAAAGCGCACTGGATACAATCAGGGCAGCTAAACCCGGTGACACAGATACCACTGACAAGCTCTTTGGACTCTACCCGGTAAGCACCCCTATACTACAATGTGCCACCACCCCTGATTACATAAGGCCACAGACAAATACCTGGCAGCGCAATTGGGACCCCAACAAATTTACCTACCAAATCGCAACGCGGGAGACTCATTAATTTAAGATGAAGAAACCCAACACCTCCGCGATTCCTGCACAAATCGGCAATAAATCCAAACGTCCACCTTTGAATAAAGATGCTGGTAATGCTAGCCCCTCACGATCAGTCCCTGGAACTTATTACCTTGAAAGATGGAATACCCCTGAGAGAAGCGCCATGCACGTACATAAGAACATTTTTGATAGAGAGCTTTTCCTTGTGTTTTCCGGGGACTAATTCAATTCAAGTGAACCCGCTATTATTGACAGCAGTGTAAATAGGGACTCATAGATATGTTCATTTTATTTTATAGTTTAGGAATATAAACTTATGAACTTTATTATAGTTATGATATGTGTGACTGTTACCAGAAAACCCAAAACATGGTTCTTGTTGTAGGCATAATGTGTTTTTATCTTTATCCCCTACATATAGCTAAATGTCTTCATTTGTAAGCATGTACAACTCCTAAAACCCCATAGAGTAATCCAGTAAATATATGGCTCTAGGGTTATTAGTAACATGAAGCTGTATGAAAGTAAAACATGCCAAAGTATTGTTTTCTTTATAATGTTTATATGCTGCTCTTACTGTTTTTTTAATAGGTCATTCTACTCTTTAAAGTAACACTGTGATAGCACTAGCATTGATGGCACTTGCAACTTTACATCTAGGTCTCTTTCTCTCGGCCAGTGCCTGGGGTCGTGGGAGAGATAACCCTGTTATACCTAAGATGCCATAGATAGATCACAAGTCCCAAATGCCTTCTGTTATATAGACACCCTTTAAAATAGTGAAATTCCTTCCCCCAGGCTAACACAACTATACACAAGGTGTTTTCAGCCCACAACCCTGTTATATCTTTCTCGTTGGGGACTCTCCCAGACTCTCCAATAGAGTTATGATACCCCTTTTCAACCATTAGGTAGCCAGAACAATATACAGATATAACTACATAAGACTGTATAAAATAATAGATATACAAGATGAATAACCATATTTATGAAGATTTCCAAAGCAATGTGGTTTTGCACTATGTTACTTATAAACTCAGTTTTGGCTTTTAACTTATAGGTACCTCGTTATATACTTGTTTGATATTAGAATATTACTTTCACTGTTCTGAATATAAAAAAGTCCTTAAAGGACTTCTTCATTATAATATCCCAATATCACTTCTACCATATGAAAATTACTGGATCCATGAGTGGTCTGGGTAGCTCACATTAGGGACAAAATGAGGATTTTGCATGTATTTTTATGTATATTTGGCAAAACATGTGATCTCATTGTTTTAAAACTATTTTTCAGGCGTGTTTGCCTTTTGTCTATATATTTATCCTCAATAAAAATATATATTAAAATTAGAAAAAAGAAAGAACTGAAATTGTCCTTACCAAAAAAAAAAAAAATTGATAAAGGATTCTTTTATGAAAATGGATTTGCATGTTTGGAAATAAAATACCTATTGGTATTGGTACTAATGAAGGAATCGGCGGGAGATGGAGAGTCCTAAAAAATTACTTCTGGGAGTTAGGTAGCAAGCTTAAAGCAAGGACCTCCAAAGTAATATTTTCTGAGATATTACCAGTGCAGTGTGCTAATTCAGTAAGACAGAAGGAGCTAAGGTCTGTTAATTCATGGTTAAAAATATGGTGTAAAAATGAGGGGTTTGACTTTTTAGAGCACTGGGCTGACTTTTCACTTGGGTATAATTTGTACAGTAAGGATGGATTGCACCTGAATGACATGGGTGCAGGTGTGTTGGGGGAAAGGATGGTAGCAAGTTTAGAGAATCTTTTAAACTAGGAAAAGGGGGGGGGGTCAGTTAGAACACAATAGAATAGAGAGATCAGTCTGTGAATCTGTCAGTCCTTTGATATCTCAAGGAAGAGATGACTTAAGAAATGTGACATTAGAAAGTATGGAGGAAAGCACACTAAGTAGCAGCAGAAAGCACATGAAAATGAAATGTATGACAACAAATGCAAGAAGCATGAAAGGTAAAATGGGGGAGCTGACGCTCTTAGTTGCAGAAGAGGACTATGATACTATCAGTAAAACTGAAACTTGGTGGGATGATTCACATGACTGGGCAGTTAACTTAGAGGGGTATACTTTATTTAGAAGGGACAGAAATAATAAAAGGGGTGGAGGAATCTGCATGTATATTAAATTTAAATCTAAACTTAAACCTACAATAAGGGAAGATATTTCTGATACAGGCGACAATGTAGAGACCCTGTGGGTGGAAATAAATAGTGGGGGGTAAAATCCTCAAAAATATTACTAGGAACATGCTACAAGCCCCCCAACATTAGTGACCTGGATGAAACTCAACTACTAATACACATAGGTAAGGCTGCTAATAACAGTGCTGTAATTATGGGAGATTTTAACTACCCTGATATAAACTGGGCCAATGAAACTAGTAATTCAGCTAAGGGGGATAGATTTAAAAAAGTTCTCAGGGATAACTTCTTGTCACAATTAATAGAGGAGCCAACTAGGAGTAAAGCTATATTGGATTTCGTGCTATCAAATAATACAGATATAATTTTAAACATAGAAGTCAAAGAACATTTGGGTAACAGTGATCATAACATGGTCACATTTGAAATTTCTTTTCATAAGCAGTGTCTTAAAAGTTTAACCAAGGCTTTTAATTTTAAGAAAGCAAAATTCAACAATTTAAGGAAATCATTAAATAACATAAATTGGGACAAAGTATTCTCTAATAAAAATACAGAGGATAAATGGATAACATTTAAAACTTTGTTAAATAAATATACATATCAACAAATACCATATGGTTATAAAAATAAAAATAAAAAATCCAAGCCAATGTGGCTGAATATAAATGTGTAAAGAGAAATTAGGAAAAAATGTAGGGCATTTAAATAATTCAAAGAAAATAGTACAGACTCAAAATTCCATATTTATAAGGAATGTAACAAAGCATGCAAAAAATCAATCAAATTAGCCAAAATTGAAAATGAAAAATTAATTGCAAAGGATTCTAAATCTAACCCTAAAAGATTCTTTAAGTACATATATAGCAAAAAATCTAAAAAAGACAATATAGGTACATTAAAATGCGGGGAGGGTAGCAGGATTAACAGTGACAGGGAGAAGGCTGAGATACTAAACCAGTTTTTTTCTTCAGTATACACAAGAGAGGAACCATTGGATGATACTTTGGAACAAAATAGAACATGCCAGCCCATACCATTAATTGGGTTATGTGTAGAGGATATCAGGAAAAAATTGGATAATATTAAGGTAAATAAAACTCCAGGCCCAGATGGAATACACCCAAGGGTGTTGAGGGAGCTTAGCACTGTTATAGACAAACCTCTACTATTAATTTTTCAAGACTCATTATCCTCAGGCATGGTACCCAAGGATTGGCGTAAAGATGATGTGGTGCCACTCTTCAAAAAGGGAAGTAGGGAGGATCCAGGAAGCTATAGACCAGTTAGTCTGACATCAATAGTGGGGAAGATATTTGAAGGGATTATAAGGGATTATATTGATGAGCATATTCGTGTAAACAAGATTATGAGTTATAATCAGCATGGTTTTAGGAGAAATAGATCATGTCAAACTAATCTAATTAGATTCTATGAGGAAGTAAGTAAAAATATAGATAAAGGGGAATCAGTTGATGTGATATACTTAGATTTTGCAAAGGCGTTTGATACAGTGCCACATGAGAGATTAATGCACAAAATTAAGGGACTGGGAATAGCTGAAAATGTTAGTTTGTGGATAAATAACTGGATAAAAGATAGGGAGCAATGAGTAGTAGAAAATGGATCATACTCAGATTGGACAAAGGTAATCAGTGGAGTACCCAAGGGATCAGTGCTGGGCCCTGTTCTTTTTAATATTTTTATAAATGACTTGGAGCTAGGATTAAATAGCGACATTCTATTTTTGCAGATGATACTAAGTTAAGTAAATTATACAAAAGAACAAAAAGTATTGGCACTGTGAATGTATTAAATAGGAATAAGGGATATAATAATCCCTGGTGGTAGCCCTTAATAATCTAATAATAACCAAAGGAGATGGGGAAGTGGGACAAGAAGGGGTTAATTAGCACTCATTCCATTAGATATTGTAATGTTGTTGAAACATATTCAACTAGTATGAAAAGTAATCAATTTGCTAAAAACAAGTATTTATTAACCACTATTAAAATGTAATCAATGTTACAGCTGGGAAAATTCCCATATACCTCTATTGATCTCCACAAGAACAACTAACTTTCCGCAATATACTGAGAAAATAAACACAGCTCCAGCCACCCCCCTGTATTCCTGGCCGGTAACAGGATACTCCGGCTTCAGGTGACAAGGATGGCTAAAAAACTATGCCCTAGTCTCTTGCATAAAAAATACTACAAAAGTGGAGTTTCAATATTAAAGTTTTAAAAACAAAATCATTCACACTGGCATACTGCACACAAACGCGTTTTGGCCAGGTAGCGGCCTTTCTCAATGTGTATTAGCTACTGACAAGACGAGTGTCACGCTGTAGACTCCTTAAATACCCTGTGTGTGAGGTTAGTAACCAATCGTGTCACGCTTTGCGTACACGCCCATCCTTGGGCGAATCACATACGACATTGTGTATGCAGGGTTTGTGATGGGAGTGGATTGTTGATTGGCTGGGAGCAAACCGCTACTGCCCAATCAACATCTATCAACTCGTCTGTGTTTATGCTTGCACGATCGGTGTATTCACACTGGTAGTATGGGCAGGTAAATGGAAAATTAGATTTAATACGGGAAAATGCAAGGTTCTACATTTTGGAAGTAAAAATAAGCAAGCAACGTATTATTTAAATGGGACAAGACTTAGCCAAACACAGGAGGAAAGGGATTTGGGAGTAGTAATAGATAACAAGCTAAAGTAGGGTGCACAATGCAGGGCAGCAGCTTCAAAGGCTAATAAGATACTAGCATGTATTAAAAGAGGCATTGACTCAAGGGAGGAAAGCATAATTCTGTCACTATGTAAAGCCCTGGTAAGACCTCACCTTGAGTATGGAGTGCAGTTCTGGGGACCGATCGCAAAAAAAGATATTGCAGAACTAGAAAAAGTTCAGAGAAGGGCCACAAAGCTAATAAGGGGATTGGAGAATTTAACCTATGAGGAGAGGCTAGCCAAACTGGGTCTGTTTTCTTTAGAAAAAAGGCGCTTAAGAGGTGACATGATTACTTTATATAAATATATTCAAGGCCCATATACAGAGATGGCAGAAGCGCTGTTTATTACAAGTAAATTGTTTGTGACCAGAGGTCACAATTTAAGGTTGGAGGAAAGGAGATTTAATCTCCTGCAACAGAAACGTTTTTTCACTGTAAGAGCAATAAAATTTTGGAACTCATTACCAAAGGAGGTAGTGAATGCCAATACCCTAAATACATTTAAAAATTATTTTAATACATTTCTGTCTATAAACAAAATTCATGGATATGATTGCTAGTATTAAATGGGTCACCTTTTAGTGGGATTATTTAAGCTTAACTGGAGCTTTTTGTATATATTTTAGATTTGTATAGGTTGAACTCTATGGACTTCGGTCTTTTTTCAATCTCATCTACTATGTTACTATGTTACTTAAGGATTTCATGATCAATTTTTTTCCCATCATTACCACAGACAGGGATCCAATTTCCCCTATGTGGGAATAAAATACCTCATATCTATGAGGTATTAAAAGATGAGCAAGTTTTTCTTTATATACAAGAAACTTGGTTGTAAGAAATTACTGCACCATAAGTCATTTTTCTTGTGTTTTTTCCTTCTTCTTCTCTATACTTTTTGGAGCACTGTTCTGCACCTTTCCTTAGAGTTACCTCTATAGTGATGGTTTCTGGTACACCTGCATACACAGATTTCAAGACGGGAACATTTTTGGCCTCCACTACATATACCTATCTTTTGCTTCCTGTTTGCGTAGACAGGGAAAAATATTTTTGCCCTTTTCTATGTGGTTAGTGAAGTTTTCCTTGGTGTTAATTTATCAGCAGTGCTGGAACTGTTTCACTCTGTTTCTTGCTGTACACTTCTCACTTCTCAAGAGCACCCTGGCAGTTGCAGGACGGTGGTGAGAGTGCATATACCTTTGAACTTTTGCTTATATATATGTATATATACAGTATACTGTATATTCAATGGCCTCTAGTTATCAAGGTCTGTCGGACCTGATCCGACAGTGCGGATCAGGCCCGACAGACCTCGCTGAATACGGTGAGCAATACGCTTGCCGTATTCAGCATTGCACCAGCAGCTCACAAGAGCTGCAGGTGCAACGCCGCCCCCTGCAGACTCGCGGCCAATAGGCCGACAGCAGGGGGGTGTCCATCAACCCGATCGTACTCGATCGGGTTGATTTCCGGCGATGTCTGTCCGCCTGCTCAGAGCAGGAGGACAGATTATGGAGCAGCGGTCTTTGTGACCGCTGCTTCATAACTGCTGTTTCTGGCGAGCCTGCTGTTTCAAGCTTGATACATATGCCCCAATATATACATATATATATATATATATATATAAAAAAATATAACACACAGAAAACACACACAAAAAGTCCAGCACTCACACACAAGCTCTCAAGTAAGATAAAAAGCAGCAATGGAAGAGTTAGTTACCGTATCTGGCCAAATGGGAAAAGCCCAGGTACCTCGTCAAGGTCTCTTCCAAAAAAACCTGGGTCCCTAAACAGCCACACAATGCAGGCTCACAATCAAACAACTGTGAAAAAAAGCAACTGTGAAACAAATGGAGGGTTCACAGGCTTATGTAATCTCCCCAAACATATACAAAACACGGGTGGGGTCAGCACTCTCAGGCCGGACCGGGTACACATCCTATGAAATAAAATACCAAATATAAAAAATGGTAATAGCGTGCGCCTGGGGCAAAAAATCAAAATTCAAAAAATGGCAGATACTGCACTCAAAATGATTAATTAATCCTTAGCCGGTGTTGGATAGTGCAGTTACCAACAAAACAATAATAATAGTTAAAGTGTGCCACTAAGTGAAATAATCAATGTGAAAAGTGTACATTTTGAAAGGTGTATGAAATAACCCTAAATATAAATCCAATATTGGATTGTTGTAAGTATATATATGTGAGAACCTTTGTATAAGGCGGCCCAAAAAAAGGTTACTGGATCAGCACCGATAATCAAGCGGCTAAAATAATACAAATAATAACATATATAAAATATAAACTCTAAAAAATATATATATGAAGAAAAAAGCTTATCGTGATATGAGTCCCAAAAAGTGGTGATATAAATTGGTAGCTGGAATCGTCAGTGTTTCTGAAATAAAATGCTGGGAATCTTTATCATCTCAGTGAAAGTGTTCAAAAGAAACTGTTCAAAGTGCAATCGGCAGCTGGTCTTGACGGTGTCTGATCAGGACCCAATATCTAGAAATGATGCAAAAAAAAGACAGCGCCTCATTGTGCAAGTAGGTTTCGTATACGAGAATCACAGTGCAAGTGAAGACAAATAGAGATATACTCACAAGAGTATTGGCACCCTTATTGAAAGTGGTGCGAATAGGCAGGCTGACGTTTTGTAGCAGTCAGTACGCTGTGCCGGATGACATCCGAAATCCTGAGCGGACGGCTGTGGACTCTCCTCTATAGATCGAGTCCAAATCCTCTGTGGCTGTGCTGTGGGAAGAGACAGCGTGCAGCTGCTCTCTGTGTGTAATCAACACTGCAAGCTGGTAATGAGCAAACAGTCCTCGGCAGAGCTACACTCGATATAAAACTCTGCTAATAATGGAAAAAGCTTGGCAAGCAACGATAAAAAAGCCAAATAATGCAAGGCTTAGTATAAAAAAGTAAAAACACTTTATTTGTGGTGAGCTTTTACGCGTTTCTCGGCCACAAGCTCCTGGCCGTTTCATCAGAACAGGTGTATAACACAAATAGTACAAAAGCACATTTAAAAAGCCTGCCAAGACAATTGATTGGTCAACATCAGACCAATCACAGACAAGATAATCAGAAAAAAACGATTGTACAAACAATGATAGTACAAACAACATATAAAATACAATCTGTATCTAAAATCTGTATAATTGTTACAAATTGTATTTGGCCCTAAGTTACAATGTATTTATCCTGAGAAACAGATTTTGAAAACACCTTAAAAGAATACACAGTACTTAGTAAAAATAAAATATAGAATATATCCCATCTTCTATTATGCTAGTAAAACCAAGTTGTGTCCTTGTGTACTTTCCATTAAGTGTATGCTATAAACAAATCTATATACGCCTCAACAAAGAGGCAAATGTATATACATGCCTCGAAGAGAGGCTGTTTTAGTCTATCTCATATAATGTTGATCGATATGGAGGGGGACATTTTTTTCTTTCTAAAATGCATCAGGGGAACAGATATGCATTAACTCATTTACACCGTATTAGATATTCAGGTGCGTAAAATATATGTAATATTATGAAATATGTTCTAAGTGCAATATGTTGCAATACTATATATATATATATGAAATTGTATATTGTAACCTTGAGTAGAGATCATGAATTTAAATTTTGGAAGTGTAAGTGGTTTGCATTATAATGTAAATTGGTATGAGATTCACTCTCATAAATATTAGTCCCGAGTGATAATGGACATGATCATAGGTATAAAAGAAGAATAGGGAGACAGTCTAACTAAAGGCAGCTAAATCTAGATTTGAGTTCAGGCCCAATGGGTGTAAAGTTTTCAATTTATGGATCCAAAAAGTTTCACGGATCCTTAACTGGATGATTCTATTATAATCTGTCGAGGGTGAAATATAATCAATGGGGTAAAATTTAAAGATATCAGGATTTCCCTTATGTTTGTTTAAACAGTGTTCCGGAATGCTATGTTTGATCTTTTTTTTAATACAATTTTTACAGTTACGCCAGTGCTCCCCCCAGCGCACCTTGGCCTTCCTAGAGGTATGACCTACATACTGTATTCCACAGCAACACTCTAAAACATATACTACATAGGTAGAGTTGCAATTCATGAATCTATTGATGTTAAAAACTTCTCCACTTACATAAGACTGGAAGGTCTTTCTCCCAGAGGTTATAACTTTACATGTATTGTACTTCTTTTGTCCACATTTGTATACCCCTATTCTTTCAAAAAAAGAGGAAAAGGGAGAGATTTTTTGCTGCTTAGTCGTAGATTGTAAGTTAGATGAAATGTGTTTGACTTTTTTGCTAGGTGCCAATTTGCTTCTGAGTGTTGGTGCTCTAGTGTATACAATTTTTGGATGTTCACCCAAAAGGGTCTTTAAAACAGGGTCCCTCCTAATAATATGCCAATGCTTCTTAATGGCCTTCTGTATCTGCATGTAGTTGGAATTATATTGTGTTATGAACAATGGTTCTGAAGAATAATTTTCATCTTTGTTTATGGTTTGTTTATCTTTACTTAACAATTTCTCCCTATCTAAATCTCTAACTTTGCTCAAACAGTTATCTAAAAGATCAGAAGGATAGCCTTTCTCAGTAAATCTTTCATATATTATGTGACTTTGTTCCTCAAAAGAATTCGAATCTGAACAGTTACGTTTAATCCTTTCAAACTGACTGTACGGTATATTGGATAACCATTTTTTGTGGTGGTTGCTTGTGTAATCTAAATAGCTATTACTATCAACTTTTTTGAAGAATGTTTTGGAACAAAGATTGCCGTCTGTGTCCCAACTTAGGGTCAAGTCTAAAAAATCTATCGTTTCTGAATTGATGTTAGCCGTGAAAGTTAGGCCCATATTATTGTTGTTCATGGATTCTGTAAATGTATGTGCTGATGTCTGGTCGCCCTTCCAGATGAAAACCAAATCATCTATATAGCGGCCATAGTGCACCAAACAAAAAAAAAATTTTCCCCCTCCATATCGATCAACATTATATGAGATAGACTAAAACAGCCTCTCTTCGAGGCATGTATATACATTTGCCTCTTTGTTGAGGCGTATATAGATTTGTTTATAGCATACACTTAATGGAAAGTGTTCCAAAACATTCTTCAAAAAAGTTGATAGTAATAGCTATTTAGATTACACAAGCAACCACCACAAAAAATGGTTATCCAATATACCGTACAGTCAGTTTGAAAGGATTAAACGTAACTGTTCAGATTCCAATTCTTTTGAGGAACAAAGTCACATAATATATGAAAGATTTACTGAGAAAGGCTATCCTTCTGATCTTTTAGATAACTGTTTGAGCAAAGTTAGAGATTTAGATAGGGAGAAATTGTTAAGTAAAGATAAACAAACCATAAACAAAGATGAAAATTATTCTTCAGAACCATTGTTCATAACACAATATAATTCCAACTACATGCAGATACAGAAGGCAATTAAGAAGCATTGGCATATTATTAGGAGGGACCCTGTTTTAAAGACCCTTTTGGGTGAACATCCAAAAATTGTATACACTAGAGCACCAACACTCAGAAGCAAATTGGCACCTAGCAAAAAAGTCAAACACATTTCATCTAACTTACAATCTACGACTAAGCAGCAAAAAATCTCTCCCTTTTCCTCTTTTTTTGAAAGAATAGGGGTATACAAATGTGGACAAAAGAAGTGCAATACATGTAAAGTTATAACCTCTGGGAGAAAGACCTTCCAGTCCTATGTAAGTGGAGAAGTTTTTAACATCAATAGATTCATGAATTGCAACTCTACCTATGTAGTATATGTTTTAGAGTGTTGCTGTGGAATACAGTATGTAGGTCGTACCTCTAGGAAGGCCAAGGTGCGCTGGGGGGAGCACTGGCGTAACTGTAAAAATTGTATTAAAAAAAAGATCAAACATAGCATTCTGGAACACTGTTTAAACAAACATAAAGGAAATCCTGATATCTTTAAATTTTACCCCATTGATTATATTTCACCCTCGACAGATTATAATAGAATCATCCAGTTAAGGATCCGTGAAACTTTTTGGATCCATAAATTGAAAACTTTACACCCATTGGGCCTGAACTCAAATCTAGATTTAGCTGCCTTTAGTTAGACTGTCTCCCTATTCTTCTTTTATACCTATGATCATGTCCATTATCACTCGGGACTAATATTTATGAGAGTGAATCTCATACCAAGTTACATTATAATGCAAACCACTTACACTTCCAAAATTTAAATTCATGATCTCTACTCAAGGTTACAATATACAATTTCATATATATATATATATATATAGTATTGCAACATATTGCACTTAGAACATATTTCATAATATTACATATATTTTACGCACCTGAATATCTAATACGGTGTAAATGAGTTAATGCATATCTGTTCCCCTGATGCATTTTAGAAAGAAAAAAATGTCCCCCTCCATATCGATCAACATTATATGAGATAGACTAAAACAGCCTCTCTTCGAGGCATGTATATACATTTGCCTCTTTGTTGAGGCGTATATAGATTTGTTTATAGCATACACTTAATGGAAAGTACACAAGGACACAACTTGGTTTTACTAGCATAATAGAAGATGGGATATATTCTATATTTTATTTTTACTAAGTACTGTGTATTCTTTTAAGGTGTTTTCAAAATCTGTTTCTCAGGATAAATACATTGTAACTTAGGGCCAAATACAATTTGTAACAATTATACAGATTTTAGATACAGATTGTATTTTATATGTTGCTTGTACTATCATTGTTTGTACAATCGTTTTTTTCTGATTATCTTGTCTGTGATTGGTCTGATGTTGACCAATCAATTGTCTTGGCAGGCTTTTTAAATGTGCTTTTGTACTATTTGTGTTATACACCTGTTCTGATGAAACGGCCAGGAGCTTGTGGCCGAGAAACGCGTAAAACTCACCACAAATAAAGTGTTTACTTTTTTATACTAAGCCTTGCATTATTTGGCTTTTTTATCGTTGCTTGCCAAGCTTTTTCCATTATTAGCAGAGTTTTATATCGAGTGTAGCTCTGCCGAGGACTGTTTGCTCATTACCAGCTTGCAGTGTTGATTACACACAAAGAGCAGCTGCACGCTGTCTCTTCCCACAGCACAGCCACAGAGGATTTGGACTCGATCTATAGAGGAGAGTCCACAGCCGTCCGCTCAGGATTTCGGATGTCATCCGGCACAGCGTACTGACTGCTACAAAACGTCAGCCTGCCTATTCGCACCACTTTCAATAAGGGTGCCAATACTCTTGTGAGTATATCTCTATTTGTCTTCACTTGCACTGTGATTCTCGTATACGAAACCTACTTGCACAATGAGGCGCTGTCTTTTTTTTTTTTTGCAACACATCCTATGACCCTGTAACATGCACAGCCCTGGGTGCAAACCAGCACTCTCAGGAAGCTGCACTGTCACCAGAGCCACAGGCAGTTAACCCCAGACAGGCCTGGGTGCAAGGCCCAAACAGGGAAAATTACAAAAAAAATAATACATTAGTATAACACACAGAAAAAGTCCAACACTCACTCACAAGCTCTCAACTAAGATAAAAAGCAGCAATGGAAGAGTTAGTTACCGCATCTGGCCAAATAGGAAAAGCCCAGGTACCTTGTCCCTGTTTGGGCCTTGCACCCAGGCCTGTCTGGGGTTAACTGCCTGTGGCTCTGGTGACAGTGCAGCTTCCTGAGAGTGCTGGTTTGCACCCAGGGCTGTGCATGTTGCAGGGTCATAGGATGTGTACCCGGTCTGGCCTGAGATTGCTGACCCCACCAGTGTTTTGTATATGTTTGGGGAGATTACATAAGCCTGTGCACCCTCCATTTTTTCACAGTTGCTTTTTTTCCACAGTTTTTTGATTGTGAGCCTGCATTGTGTGGCTGTTTAGGGACCTAGGTTTATTTGAAAGAAACCTTGACGAGGTACCTGGGCTTTTCCCATTTGGCCAGATGCGGTAACTAACTCTTCCATTGCTGCTTTTTATCTTAGTTGAGAGCTTGTGAGTGAGTGCTGGACTTTTTCTGTGTGTTATATTAATGTATTATTTTTTTTGTAATTTTCCCTGTTTGGGCCTTGCACCCAGGCCTGTCTGGGGTTAACTGCCTGTGGCTCTGGTGACAGTGCAGCTTCCTGAGAGTGCTGGTTTGCACCCAGAGCTGTGCATGTTGCAGGGTCATAGGATGTGTACCCGGTCCGGCCTGAGAGTGCTGACCCCACCCGTGTTTTGTATATGTTTGGGGAGATTACATAAGCCTGTGCACCCTCCATTTTTTCACAGTTGCTTTTTTTTCACAGTTGTTTGATTGTGAGCCTGCATTGTGTGGCTGTTTAGGGACCCAGGTTTTTTGGAAGAGACCTTCACGAGGTACCTGGGCTTTTCCCATTTGGCCAGATGCGGTAACTAACTCTTCCATTGCTGCTTTTTATCTTAGTTGAGAGCTTGTGAGTGAGTGCTGGACTTTTTCTGTGTGTTATATTAATGTATTATTTTTTTTGTAATTTTCCCTGTTTGGGCCTTGCACCCAGGCCTGTCTGGGGTTAACTGCCTGTGGCTCTGGTGACAGTGCAGCTTCCGGAGAGTGCTGGTTTGCACCCAGAGCTGTGCATGTTGCAGGGTCATAGGATGTGTACCCGGTCCGGCCTGAGAGTGCTGACCCCACCCGTGTTTTGTATATGTTTGGGGAGATTACATAAGCCTGTGCACCCTCCATTTTTTCAGAGTTGCTTTTTTTTCACAGTTTTTGATTGTGAGCCTGCATTGTGTGGCTGTTTAGGGACCCAGGTTTTTTGGAAGAGACCTTCACGAGGTACCTGGGCTTTTCCCATTTGGCCAGATGCGGTAACTAACTCTTCCATTGCTGCTTTTTATCTTAGTTGAGAGCTTGTGAGTGAGTGCTGGACTTTTTCTGTGTGTTATATTAATGTATTATTTTTTTTGTAATTTTCCCTGTTTGGGCCTTGCACCCAGGCCTGTCTGGGGTTAACTGCCTGTGGCTCTGGTGACAGTGCAGCTTCCTGAGAGTGCTGGTTTGCACCCAGAGCTGTGCATGTTGCAGGGTCATAGGATGTGTACCCGGTCCGGCCTGAGAGTGCTGACCCCACCCGTGTTTTGTATATGTTTGGGGAGATTACATAAGCCTGTGCACCCTCCATTTTTTCACAGTTGCTTTTTTTTCACAGTTGTTTGATTGTGAGCCTGCATTGTGTGGCTGTTTAGGGACCCAGGTTTTTTGGAAGAGACCTTCACGAGGTACCTGGGCTTTTCCCATTTGGCCAGATGCGGTAACTAACTCTTCCATTGCTGCTTTTTATCTTAGTTGAGAGCTTGTGAGTGAGTGCTGGACTTTTTCTGTGTGTTATATTAATGTATTATTTTTTTTGTAATTTTCCCTGTTTGGGCCTTGCACCCAGGCCTGTCTGGGGTTAACTGCCTGTGACTCTGGTGACAGTGCAGCTTCCGGAGAGTGCTGGTTTGCACCCAGGGCTGTGCATGCTGCAGGGTCGTAGGATGTGTACCCGGTCCGGCCTGAGAGTGCTGACCCCACCCGTGTTTTGTATATATATATATATGAAAAAAAGATATATATAGCTGTAGATATATTTTATGATAATATATATACAGTATATATTTAACACTAAAAAGAACATTTTCTTCTAAGGGAAGAAGATAGGTATTTAAAGTATTCTTAACACACCTTTGGCTTTAGTGTAGTTGGCCTAGCACACCTTCTGGTTAGCGCTCGAGTGAAAAAAGAAACTTTTTTAACCACATAGTCTATGGGGAAAGCGAGACAAAGTGGTTGCATTATCCGTGCTCTAGATGTTAGCGAGCTTGAGTTGCTCAAGGGATAACATTTTTACTTTCAGCTTGTAAAACTAGCGCAAACATGGGAGCGCTATTGATTTACCTTGAGCAGTGCTAGCGCTCAACATAGTTAACATTTTTTTGTAATCTAACCCATAGGGGCCGATTTATAATGTGTCTGGCGCACATCATGCGTTGTTGCGGTTCTGGTGAACTGCTTGTGCAATGCCGCACCCTGCAGATTCGCGGCCAATTGGCCACTAGCAGGGGGTGTCAATCAATCCGATCGTATGTGATTGGGCGAATTGCTGTCCGCAATGTCATAGGCGGAGTACGAGTTAAGGAGCAGCGACCACTGCTTCTTAACTCCTCTTTCTGGCGAGCCTGAATGCTTGCGTGGAAAGATGTATTTGGCTTAATTCGGACCATGATAAATCAGCCCCATAGTCCTCTACAGGTCTCTTGCCCTGACGAAGAGCTCTTAGAGCAGATTGAGCTGAAAAAATGCAATGAGGATCATCACATAAAACACTCATAGCTGTAACAAAAGATTCCTAGGTATAAAAGTTTCACTGTTCTTCTGTACTAAATAATGGAGCCAGCTTTGAGTTTCTCCATTTAGTAAGTTAAAGAAATGTGAACTGCTGATGATCTCCATTTAACCTGTCCGGTAAGGGTAGGTTTGCCCTTGCATGGAGCAGGTAACTGGGTTGCAGAGGCTGATGACAAACGGACTCCTTCAGCTGCAGCAGTAACCGGGGAAGGAGTCACACTTAGGGAAACAGTAGCAGTCGGTGCTTGAGCGTTTGGAGTTCCCCACACTGTAACAGGTTTAACTGAGAGGCCTGCAAGTACTGCATAGTATGCAATACAATTTTCAAAAAATATAATTTTATTTGTTATTGCTATGTAAAATGTCTGTCACAATGTCCATGAGTAAACCTTGCAATCTCCTTTGAGAATCTTATTTTCATAAAGCCCTATTACTTTCAGTAAAACTCTGCCCCTTTTTATCACCTTCCATGGCAACTTAGCTCGCAGGCCATTGGATTTTTTGGTGACTCTCCCATGAGATCTGTAAACATTTAGCTTACAGATCAAATTTTTGTGTATTGCCTTTAGGCCAATAACATAATATGACACTGAACAGTGAGTGGTTCAGTTCTGTTCTGCTCATAACATAATCACCCACCTTTTACCAGTAACACACGGTTGTTAACCCTATTCTGCCAGTAATAGAACAGAAGATGACTATAGCTCCCCTTTATCTGCAATACTACCTTTATTTTCGTAGCATAGAAAATAGTTATTAAAACTGACATATACTTAATGGGAAAGTAAACACCAATAACAAAACATTTCTGTTGTGTTGCTACAGAATAACATATCAACCAAGTCTAAACATTTTTAAAGCAAATTAACATTTTTTTCTGCAGTTGTTTTTTTGAAAGTCCAAACTCCGCCCAACACTTGCCTTATTTAAAGAGCCAATCCAAGCTTAAGTCTGCAGACAGCAATACTAATCACATAAAAAATGTTCAATACATTGTTTTTCAGTTGTTATTAGTTAAATGGTTAGTCTTGGAAAGTCAGCAGGATGCATTAAGGTTCTGAGCTTTAGAAAATGTTTTAATTCCCATTAAAGTGGCTTAACTCTTATTGACAACATATGCACCACCCCACTACATCCAAATTCACTTATCACTGAATTATAATAATAATAATCATCATATTAATAATAATAATAATAATAAAAGCCAAACAATAAAAATACCTGCTATTTGTCACTAGCTCACACAAACAAGGATCTATAAAGCCTGACATCAAAAGTTCTCATTTTTAGAGGTGCTAGACCCCAGGGAATGGTTATTTTGGCGGTTCCCTGGCTTCTAGAAAACCTCAGGATCTTTAAATACCATTCTGTTGTGGAGGTAAAAAAGTAGCTACACCTCTCCCATGACTTTGTTCCATATGCCTATGTTTGTATCATGACATCACTGTTGGTAAATGATAACATCATTAGGTAAGCTGCCCTTCTTGGAAAACTGCAACACACTAAAATCTGTGCAAATCCAGATCCCAGTGTGTTGCAGCATGATTAGCAGACTATTCTTTAAAATAAATGTTGCATTGGCATTGTTAAAGGGACAGTCTAGTCCAAAATAAACTTTTATGATTCAGATAGAGAATGCAATTTTAAACAACTTTCCAATTTACTTTTTATCACCAATTTTGCTTTGTTCTCTTGGTATTCTTAGTTGGAAGCTAAACCTAAGAGGTTCATATGCTAATGTCTAAGTCCTTAGAGGCTGCCTCTTCTCTCAGGGCATTTTGCCAGGTTTTTCACCACTAGAGGGTGTTAGTTCATGTGTGTCATATAGATAAGACTGTGCTCACGCACGTGAAGTTCCAGGGAGCCAGCAACCCACTCCTGTTATCTCTACGTCCCACTCCCGCCTCCAAGACTTTGCACGTGCTGCTCCTGTCCTCTGGAACTCTCTACCCCTCTCCATAAGCTTGTATAGCTTCAGACCCTCCTTGAAAACCCACCTATTCAGAGAGGCTTACCATCTCTCCTCCGAACCAAACTAATACATGAACTGCCTGACTCACTGCTGCAACTACAACCGATGTAACAAGCTACCCCAACCTTATGTCTCTGCACCTTAAACCTGCAGACTGTGAGTTCTCCGGAGCAGGGCCCTCTTCCTCCTGTACTAGATTTGTTTCGTTTTGTTATGTTTTGTATTTTATCAAAAAACTTTGTCATTGTATACCCCTATCATTGTACCCAGCGCTATACAAATAAATAAATGATGATGATAATAATAATAATAAAATGCATGTCTGTCAAAAAGAACTGAAATAAGGGGGCAGTTTGCAGAGGGTTAGATACAAGATAATTACAGAGGTAAAAAGTATATTTATATAACTGTGTTAGTTATGCAAAACTAGGGAATGTGTAATAAAGGGATTATCTTTTAAAACAATAATAATTCTGGTGAGGACTGTCCCTTTAAGTGAGATACAAAATTCAGTTAAATCTTTTTATTTTTACGTTTAGTTGTTGGTACATAAAGGCCATACATTTTGAATACTTGAGTTTTATCACTAACTGTGAATCATCATTACACTTCAGCCTTTTGTGCTCTTTTTCTCCAATGTCCTTAGGAAATCTATGTAAGTGCAGATACCAATCAAAAGGATAAAAACAAATTCTTTGAATAGTTTTAGATACAAAGAGTCTCTAGTATCTAGAGTATGTTGTTTTTCCCCCTCAGATTAGATTCTCATCTATTGTTTTATAACTTACAGTACATATATTCCTGCACTCAAAACCAAATATATGAAATATAAATTTAAAGGGATACTAAAAACCTTGTAATTACAAGACATTTCTGTTGTGTTGGTATAGAATAAAATATCAGCCAAGTCAACATTTTAAAAGAAATTAATATCCTTTTTGTTGCAATTGTTTATCAATACCCAAACAATACCAACCATTTGCCTTATTTGGTGGAGACAATCTGGGCTTGAGTTTGCAGACAACAAAGCCAGCCACAGTTATGTTAGTATGAAGACATTCCTCACAACTGTCCCTATTTGAGAGGGACAGCCCCTAAATCTGAGCTCTGTCCGGCTTTTAATCTGATACAGCCATATGTCCCTATTTGCAGAATTTCCTTTAGCCCCAAGCGTGGAACACCCAGACCAGCCAATAAAGTGCCCAGACACACCCACTGAACAACCAGACACACCCACAACCCCACCCACTAGCCAACGATGATTCCACCACTCTGAAATATTGCTCCACCCACAAAATGGTGACAGGCCTCAACCAACCTCCTGAGTCCCTGAAACCCAACCACAAATGTTGGGAGGTATGACATTGTTTGGCTGTTGCTATCAGCTAAAGCTAATTATCTAAAGATATGCAGAAGGTCAGCAGGGTGCATTTTAAGTTCTAAAGTACTAAAAATCCTCAAATTTCAGAGCTAAATTACATGAAAAGGAGGAAAATTAATAATAAAAGTGTATTACAAAGTTGTTTCATTACACATAAATAAACATTTTATATAAGATGTTTACTGTCCCTTTTAAAAAAGAAAAAATCAATATACAAGTATTAAATCTTTAAAGTGATTCTTAAAATATAAATGAGCACACCGGATACAAAATGGTTCACTAACCTATCTTATTCCTCGTGGAGAAACATGGAGCTCACAAGAAAGACAAAAGAAATATAGTGCAATATTATTATATTACATAATTATATATGTCTCAGCTGGAAATGTACTTGCATACCATAGAGTTACTCTAGCTGTGTGTTCAGTGATCTGTGTTACCATGGTACAGAGGCAATTAGGAGCCATCTTGTGATCAAATAAAGAATTTCTTAATGTACACAAATTAAAGGAAGCTTGGTCACTTCATGGTTAAATCAACCAACACCCACCAGCCAGTAAAGACAGGATGGTGTAAATAAGCATCTAGTAACATCTGACACTTAAGGCTGTTCGTCATGTTTGTTTAATTAAAGTTTGTACCGTTTCAATGATAAACTTCTTCTTGTAACATCACAACATGCCATGTTTTGCTGTAATGCAATGTAAGTTTTCTAGTATTTAAATGTAATTTTAGTTGAGTAGTTTCATTGTCCATCATATACTTACACCATTGATGGGTGTGTCCTCCTAAATCATATTTGGTAATAACACTGTATATATATATATATATATATATATATATATATATATATATATATATATATATATATATATATATATATATATATATATATATGTGTGTGTGTATATGTTTAAGAAATAATAACAACTCATAGTTGCTCCATGCCAGCTTTAAGGGATGCAGATCACCAACTAAAGATAATGTTCCTGGGGGCTAGAGTTTTATATTTTAAAAATGATCATGCCCACCAAAGATTTAAAAGACCATTGCATACAGTCAAATTGCATATTCAACAAGGGTAGAATAAAAATACAATGCAATAGCATTTACACTTTATTTCAATTTGTTGGTCCCCTGTATCATGTGACAAATATTTTCTAATCACCAACTCCCATACGTATACACTGAACTCTTACACATACTCAGTAGTAGCTGGTGCTGCAGAAAGTGTGCATATAAAAAGGCTGTGCAGAATGGAAGTAATATTCAAAGTCTCTTACAAATGCATGCTCTATCTGAATCATAAAAGTTTCATTTTGACTTTAGTCAAAAAATTATTTTGGAGCTAATGAGGTAAAGAAAAGCAAAAGTATATAGAGAATAACCAAGATAATGATTTATGTTACAGGTCAGTGGAAGTGTTTTCTTCTGTACAAAATAAAGAACAATATATGAGTCTTCGCAATCAATGCAGTAAATCATTATTCTCTATATCACATGTACAATATATTCATCTGATTATAAATGTTACTATAATCACTAAGCTCTACTGAGTTTCAGACATAATCTTGCGTGGGTACTTCAGAATATTTATTTTTAAACATGCCTAAGCTCTTGTAATGGGTAATATAGACACAACAACTTATCCTTCTGACCTTGTAGAACACAGCTGTACTACAGGATTCTCCTAAAGGGTTCTAGAATTATTAAATCTGATATTCTTTATTTCCCAATGCATGTTCTTTTTTAAGAATGTTCTATCTGAACCATACAATAGCAGTGTCAGATGGAACTAATTTTGTCTCCACTCCCTGCAACATATGACATGAAAGTAGAGACCTTGTGGAAATAGTGACAATGTTGTGTTTTATTATTTTGATTTCCATATGCAGAAGTTTCAGGACTATTTTCATTTATACCCCACTCTACATAATATGGATTGTTGGCCCCCAAACCTCTTGGTACTACACTATTGTTTGCTTGTTTTGGAACTATTTGATGTCTCACAACTACTAAGAGAGCTTACATATAATAACCTTCGCACATTTTCATATGTTTCTCTATAATGTTATAAAATTCACCCAATGTTAGGATTTTGGATCCTAGTACATTTCCATAGATGTTTTTTCCAAATCCAGATTTTTACTCTTCACTCTACACTTCATCTTTGCCAGGACTTTTTTTTTTTTTCTCACCTTCTTTAATTGTACTATCTACTGTGAATCACGTCACCATTCATTCAGAGCTTCTTTTCCTCAATTATTAGACAAAACTCCTTTTTATGTCTAAATATAGTATATTCTGATGGTTTATTTTATTTATAATTTAATGTTTAGTGTTAGTGACATTTACTTTAGACTGGAGAAATTAAGGGCAAAGTGGAGATTATGAGAGGGTGACAATTAAAAACTCAATGGAAATGATGTGACGATTTCACAATAATGCAAATTATTCTTACCCCAAGGTCTGGAAGTATCCTAAACTTACAAGCTTATAATATGAACTTTATTTGGCCAGTGACTGTTGAAACTTTTTCACAAGATTTTGCCCATTAACTTAAGTTCCAGAGAAACCAAAACAGGACATGGGTGTGGTGAAGTACAAAACATTTTGCAGTTATTGAATATTACTTTCTTATACCCTCAATAAACAGAACCAACAAGTTTCTGACATTGAATTTAGATTCACACCACAACATACAGTAGTTAACAAGGTTGAATGAGATCATCTATTAACCCTTTAATGACCACAGCACTTTTCCATTTTCTGTCCATTTGGGACCAAAGCTATTTTTACATTTTTGTGGTCTTTGTGTTTAGCTGTAATTTTCCTCTTACTCATTTACTGTACCCACACATATTATATATTGTTTTTCTCGCCATTAAATTGACTTTCCAAAGATACCATTATTTTCATCATATCTTATAATTTACTATAAAAAAATTATAAAATATGAGAAAAAAATGGAAAAAAACACACTTTTTCTAACTTTGACCCCCAAAATCTATTACACATCTACAACCACCAAAAAACACCAATTCTAAATAGTTTCTAAATTTTGTCCTGAGTTTAGAAATACCCAATGTTTACATGTTCTTTCCTTTTTTTGCAAGTTATAGGGCAATAAATACAAGTAGCACTTTGCTATTTACAAACCATTTTTTTTTCAAGATTAGCGCTAGTTACATTGGAACACTAATATCTTTCAGGAATCCCTGAATATCCCTTGACATGTATATATTTTTTTTTAGAAGACAACCGAAAGTATTGATCTAGGCCAATTTTGGCATATTTCATGCCACCATTTCACCGCCAAATGCGATCAAATACAAAAAATCGTTCACTTTTTCACAATTTTTTTCACAAACTTTTGGTTTCTAACTGAAATTATTTACAAACAGCTTGTGCAATTATGGCATAAATGATTGTAAATTTTTATTTGGGATCCCCTTTGTTCAGAAATAGCAGACATATATGGCTTTGGCGTTGCTTTTTGGTAATTAGAAGGCTGCTAAATGCCACTGTGCACCACACGTGTATTATGCCCAGCAGTAAAGGGGTTAATTAGGGAGCATGTAGGGAGCTTTTTGGGGTAATTTTAGCTTTAGTGTAGTGTAGTAGACAACCCCAAGTAATGATCTATGCCCATTTTGGTATATTTCATTCCACCATTTCACCGCCAATTGCGATCAAATTAAAAAAAAAGTAAAATTTTTCACAATTTTAGGTTTCTCACTGAAATCATTTACAAACAGCTTGTGCAATTATGGCACAAATTGTTGTAAATGCTTCTCTGGGATCCCCTTTGTTCAGAAATAGCAGACATATATGGCTTTGGCATTGCTTTTTGGTACTTAGAAGGCTGCTAAATGCCGCTGCGCATCACACGTGTATTATGGCTAGCAGTGAAGGGGTTAATTAGGTAGCTTGTAGGGAGCTTGCAGGGTTAATTTTAGCTTTAGTGTAGAGCTCAGCCTCCCACCTGAAATATCAGACCCCCTGATCCCTCCCAAACAGCTCTCTTCCCTCCCCCACCCCACAATTGTCTCCGCCATCTTAAGTACTGGCAGCAACTCTGCCAGTACTAAAATAAAATATATATTTAGGCTTTTGGGGGGGGTTTTAAGCATATTTACATATGCTGCTGTGTAGGAGCCCCCCTTAGCCCCCAACCTGACTGATCCCCCACCAAACAGCTCTCTAACCCTCCCCCTCTGCCTTAATGGCCGCCATTTTGGGTACTGGCAGCTGTCTGCCAGTACCCAGTTTAGAATAAAATAATTGCTTTTTTATTTTTTCCCCATTTTCTGTAGTGTAGCTCCCCCCCACCAAAGAACAAACCCCCACCCCCTCCTAGATACCTTTGATTGTTATTTTTTTTTAAAATATACACTTTTTTTCTGACACTTTTAGTGCTGTCTTTTCTGTAGTGTAGCGGTTCCCACCCGCTCCCGCCCCGTGCACGCGCCCGCCCGCCGCCCGCCGTGCGCGCCCCCATCGGCCCCGCTCCCGATCCCGCCCCCCTCTACATTACCCGGCCCATCGATGGCCGCCCACCCGCCTCCCATGTCGGCTCCCACCCACCAACGATACCGGCCATCGATGTCCGGTGCAGAGAGGGCCACAGAGTGGCTCTCTCTGCATCGGATGGCCATCTACAGTTATTGCAGGATGCCTCCATATCGAGGCATCACTGCAATAACCGGAAAGCAGCTGGAAGCGAGCAGGATCGCTTCCAGCTGCTTTCCACACCGAGGACGTGCAGGGTACGTCCTCAGGCGTTAACTGCCTTTTTTTTGAGGACGTACCCTGCACGTCCTCGGTCGTTAAGGGGTTAAAAAAAGGTAGTTTAGGTGTATTGTGAAATTTTAATATTGTAATAAATAAATATATATATACATTATATTATGTGAAACCTTGTGAAACAACATTAAGAGCTAGATTACAAGTGGCACGCTAACGTTTGCATGCGTGCAATATTAGAATATTGCGGGTGTGTCAAATTGCGCTTGTATTACAAGTTTAACCCCTTAATGACAGTGGACGTACCAGGTACGTCATAGGAAAAACATCCCTTAATGACAGTTGACGTACCTGGTACGTCCTCTGTTGCCTTAAGTGCTGGAAGCGATCATGATCGCTTCCAGCTGCTTACAAGGGATTGTAGTGATGCCTCAATATTGAGGCATCACTACAATCCCCCATTTTACATACCCATCTGCATCGGATATGTATGTATTCCAATGAGTCAGTGGGTTGTTTGCTGCATTTACATCATATCATATATTAAATGTAAAATATACCCGATCGTAACTTATCCTCCTCTATTGCCGGTTCTGCGGTTGCGGCGGGGGGGAACGGGTGTGCGTGTGCTTGCGCGAGCGCGCGCACGCAAAATTTACAAACAATTGTGGGAAAAAACGATCGATCTAGATGCAGTGGCATCTCGGTTATTTATTAAGGGATCTGGGAGGGGGAGGGTTGAAGATTATTTAGGGGGGCCAGCTACACTACAGAAAAATATTGTATATTTAAAAAGTAAAAAAAAAACTATTTTGGGGGGCAAATTGGGTACTGGCAGACAGCTGCCAGTACCCAAGATGGCGGCAAATAGACAGAGGGGGAGGGTTAGAAAGATGTATGGGGGGATCAGGGAGGTTGTGGGGTAAGGGGGGATCTATCACTGCAGTCTTTATGCCAAAAAATAAAAAAAAATAAAAAAAAATTTTTTATTTCAGTACTGGCAGACTTTCTGCCAGTACTTAAGATGGCGATGACAATTGTGAGGTGGGGAGGGAAGAGAGCTGTTTGAGGGGGGTCAGGGGGGGATCAGGGGGTGGGATGTGTCAGGTGGGAGGCTGATCTCTATACTAAAGCTAAATATTAACCCCACAAGCTACCTAATTAACCCCTTTACTGCTGGGCATATTACAAGTGTGGTGCGCTGCAGTATTTAACGGCCTTATTATTACCAAAAAGCAACACCAAAGCCATATATGTCTGCTATTTCTGAACAAAGGGGATCCCAGAGAAGCATTTACAACCATTTGTGCCATAATTGCACAAGCTGTTTGTAAATAATTTCAGTGAGAAACCTAAAATTGTTAAAAATTTAAGTTTTTTTTTTTATTTGATCGTATTTGGCGGTGAAATGGTGGCATGAAATATACCAAAATGGGTCTAGATCAATGCTTTGGGATGTCTTCTAAATATAAATATATACATGTCAAGGGATATTCAGGGATTCCTGAAAGATATTAGTGTTCCAATGTAACTAGCGCTAATTTTGAAAAAAAGTGGTTTGGAAATAGCAAAGTGCTACTTGTATTTATGGCCCTATAACTTACAAAAAAAGCAAAGAACATGTAAACATTGGGTATTTCTAAACTTGGGACAAAATTTAGAAACTATTTAGAATGGGTGTATTTTGGTGGTTGTAGATGTGTAACAGATTTTGGGGGTAAAAGTTAGAAAAAGTGTGTTTTTTTTCAATTTTTTCCTCATATTTTATATTTTTTTATAGTAAATTATAAGATATGATTAAAATAATGGTATCTTTAGAAAGTCCATTTAATGGCGAGAAAAACGGTATATAATATGTGTGGGTACAGTAAACGAGTAAGAGGAAAATTACAGCTAAACACAAACACTGCAGAAATGTAAAAATAGCCATTGTCATTAAGGGTAAGAAAATTGAAAAATGGTCCGGTCATTAAGGGGTTAAAGTAAAACGTGTGTTGGGTTAGTGAAACTGAAGATCATGGGGTAAATTTACCAAGCAGCGGAGGCTGCTATCTACAATCATGTTTTCCGGCTCACAGGAAATGTGAGTTAAGAAGTGATGGTAAATCCTAGCGTTTGTTATACGATTGGATTTACCATCACTTTAACTTTTAACAAGAGACAATAACCTTACATGTTGATTGTGCAGGTAGCTGTGAACTTATTTATTTAAATATCTATAATGTTTTATTGTTTCATTACTGTAGAAAATAATAAACAATGATCACACTGTTTATATTTTGCAGTTCTTATTTACAACTATGATAATATAGCATTATTTTAAAATTAGGATCAATATAAAATACAGAATCCACTATTTTTTAGTATAACATTTACTTTTTGTTGTTTGATTGATGCCTTTTTCAAGACCTAAAAAAATCTTGATACATTTTGCAAATATTTTGATGGAAATAATGCTACTAAAATTATTTTCTCTTGAAAGATAATTAACATTTTTTCAACAACAATCTGATTCTGTTCCAGTCACATAGAACAAAGGATTATTCTGTTGCTTACCCACTTCATCCACAAAATACATTTACGGCTAGATTACGAGTTTTGTGGTAAGAGCGGCTCGGTACTAACTTGCAAGTTATTTCCACCGCTCACCTCCTTATAGCGCTGCTATTACAGGTTTTCATAAACCCGGCGTTAGCAGGCAATATTGCAGCATTGAGCAAAATTGAGCTCCATACCGCACTCAAATACCAGCGCTGCTTTGAGCTGGTTTTATTTGCTCGTGCATGATTTCCCCATAGACATCAATGGGGAGATCTGGCTAAAAAAAGCCTAACACCTGCAATAAATAAGCGTAAAGCTCCGTAACGCAGCCCCATTGAGTCCTAAGGGGAAAGAAAATTTATGTTTACACTTAACACCCTAACCTAAACCCCAAGTCTAAACACCCCTAATCTGCCACCCCTGACATCGCCGACACCTACATTACACTTATTAACCCCTAATCTTCTGTCCCCAATGTCGCCGCCACCTACCTACACTTATTAACCCCTAATCTGCCGCCCCCAATGTCGTTGCTACCTACCTACACTTATTAACCCCTAATCTGCCGCCCCCAACGTCGCCGCCACTATAATAAAGTTTTTAACCTCTAAACCTAACCCTAAGTCTAACCCTAACACCCCTAACTTTAATATAATTAAAATAAATCTAATTAAAAATTCCTATCATTAACTAAATAATTCCTATTTAAAACTAAATACTTACCTAAAAAAAAAACTAAGCTAGCTACAATATAACTAATAGTTACATTGTATCTATCTTAGGTTTTATTTTTATTTCACAGGTAAGTTTGTATTTATTCTGACTAGGTAGACTAGTTACTAAATAGTTATTAACTATTTACTAACTATCTAGTTAAAATAAATACAAATTTACCTGTAAAATAAAACCTAACATGAGTTACACTAACACCTAACCTTACACTACAATTAAAAAAACAAACAAACACTAAATTACACAAAATAAAAAAGAAATGATCAAATATTTAAACTAATTACACCTAATCTAATAGCCCTATCAAAATAAAAAAGCCCCCCCAAAATAAAAAAACCCTAGCCTACAATAAACTACCAATGGCCCTTAAAAGGGCCTTTTGCGGGCATTGCCCCAAAGAAATCAGCTCTTTTACCTGTAAAAAAAAAATACAAACAACCCCACCAACAGTAAAACTCACCACCCACACAACCAACCCCCCAAATACAATTCTATCTAAAAAAACCAAAGCTCCCTATTGCCCTGAAAAGGGCATTTGGATGGGCAATGCCCTTAAAAGGGCATTTAGCTCTTTTTCTGCCCAAACCCTAATCTACAAATAAAACCCACCCAATAAACCCTTAAAAAATATATAAACCCTTAAAAAACCTAACACTAACCCCCGAAGATCCACTTACAGTTTTTGAAGACCGGACATCCATTCTCAACGAAGCGGCAGAAGTCCTCAGCGAAGCCGGCAGAAGTCTTCATCCAAGCGGGCAGAAGTCTTCATCCAAGCCGGCATCTTCTATCTTCATCCATCTTACGCGGAGCGGCTCCATCTTCAAGACATCCGGTGCGGAGCATCCTCTTCTTTCCACGGCTAACGAAGAATGATGGTTCCTTTAAGGGACGTCATCCAAGATGATTGGAATAGCCAATAGAATGCAAACTCAATCCTATTGGCTGATTGGATCAGCCAATAGGATGAAAGCTCAATCCTATTGGCTGATTGCAACAGCCAATAGGATTTTTTCCCCTTTCAGGGCAATGGGGAGCTTAGGTTTTTTTAGATAGGTTTTTATTTGGGGTGGTTGGTTGTGTGGGTGGTGGGTTTTACTGTTGGGGGGGGTGTTTGTATTTTATTTTTACAGGTAAAAGAGCTGATTTCTTTGGGGCAATACCCCGCAAAAGGCCCATTGGAATTTTATTGTAAGCTAGGGTTTTTTTATTTTGGGGGGGCTTTTTTATTTTGATAGGGCTATTAGATTAGGTGTAATTAGTTTAAATATTTGATAATTTCTTTTTATTTTGTGTAACTTAGTGTTTTTTATTTTTTGTAACTTAGTGTTTTTTATTTTGCGTAACTTAGTTGTTATTTTTTTGTAACTTAGTAATTTTTAGTTGTAGATTTAAATAATTTGAGTAGGGTTAGGTTTTTAAATATGTAATATAGTAAATTTAATTTTTAGTTTCAAGGGACAGTCAAGTCTAAAAAAACTTTAATTTTTCAAATAGGGCATGTAATTTTAAACAACTTTCCAAATTACTTTTATCAACAATTTTGCTTTGTTCTCTTGGTATTCTAGTTGAAAGCAAACCTAGGAAGGCTCATATAATAATTTTTAAGCCCTTGAAGGCCGCCTCTTTTTTATTAGCTTTTCACAGCAGGGGAGAGCTAGCTCATGTAGGCCATATAGATAACATTGTAATCATGCCCGTGGTTAGTGGCAGACACTGCACTAATTGGCTAAAATGCAAGTCAATAGATAATAACTAAAAGTCATGTGATTAGGGGCGGTCAGAAGATGCTTAGATACAAGTTAGTCACAGAAGTAAAAAGTATATTAATATAACCTTGTGGTTATGCAAAACTGGGGAATGGGTAATAAAGGGATTATCTATCTTTTTAAACAACAATAATTCTGGTGTTGACCGTCCCTTTAATGTAATTTTAGTATAATAGTTAGGGTAGGTTAATTAATAGTTTAATATAGTTTTTTTTTATTCTAAAGGTAAGTTTAAATGTATTATAAGATAGGGATGAGGTAATTATAATGTAAAGTTAGCGGGTTGTTAGGTTTAGGGGTTAATAGATTAATTTAGTTTATGGCGATGTGGGGGGCTGGCGGTTTAGAGGTTAATAGGTTTAGTAAGTGGTAGTGATGTGGGAGGCCAGGGGTTTAGGGGTTAGTACATTTATTTAGGTTGCGGCGGGGTCCGGGAGCGGCGGGATAGGGGTTAATACTTTTATTTAGTTGCGGCAGGGTCCAGGAGCAGCGGGATAGGGGTTAATACTTTTATTTAGTTGCGGCTGGGTCCGGGAGCGGCAGGATAGGGGTTAATACTTTTATTTAGTTGCGGCTGGGTCTGGGAGCGGTGGGATATGGGTTAATACTTTTATTTAGTTGCAGCAGGGTACGGGAGCAACGGGATAGGGGTTAATACTTTTATTTAGTTGCGGCTGGGTCCGGGAGTGGTAGGATAGGGGTTAATACTTTTATTTAGTTGCGGCAGGGTACGGGAGCAACGGGATAGGGGTTTATAACTTTATTTAGTTGCGGCGGGGTCCAGGAGCAGCGGGATAGGGGTTAAACATATTAGTATAGTGGTGGTGTTTAGTGACAGGGTATAAATAAAGTTGGTAAAAAGCCGAATAGCAGCGAGATCGATGACTGTTAGTTAACAACAGTCCGATGCTCATCGCCCCGTACTTGGTGCGTGGCTTTTTGACGGCTTTTTTTTATAAATATGGAGATCGTATTCAGGTCCGCGGCTGCAATGTTAGGTGCGCGTATTGGTGCCGGCGAATGCAGCACAGTTGGCAGCTTGATAGATAGGCCTCTTGAGCTGACTTTTGACATAACTATATGCCAACTGACAGTCTATTATTGTTTATTATATTTTATGTATTATGATCTCTTGCCTCTCTATATGTATATCTTTATTACTGTTACATAACTGTATGTTGAAAATGTTCAATACGATTTTTGTTTTAAAAAAAAAAAAAAAAAAGACGACACACTTGCTAGTTTTGTATTTGCAGCACCTAGTCTTGCATTACATTTGACTTATTCTTGGTAGACTAAAATTCAGAGGAAACCCCTTCTGTGATCTTTTTTTAATACTGCATTTGCCTGCTATTATTTAATATAACTCACAAAAGCCAAATGCGTTCAAAGGGAAAATCATTAGATGACTGGATGATTAGTTGCATATGCAATTCTGTACCTGCTGAATTAATTTGTCTGGACTTGGCAACATCCTGTAATTGCAGTTACTCAGCATTAGTAAATGTGAGACAGAAACTACAAAGGAAAACAGCATATGTTATATAAACAAATAAAAAGAAAGGTATTAATGCCTCTGAAGTTTTACAGGGAATTCTCTGTATGAGTTATAAAAAAGGTATATTTTGAGTAAGTATTTTAAATATTGCTTAAGGATAGTTTAAAAAAACACAAGCAAAGATAAAATCTATAATATCAAAAGTTCATATTGTAGTCTTCGTTCCAATTTAAAATGATATAATTGTTTTTTTTTCTGTTAAAAGCAAGTTATTAAAGGGATATGAAACCCCCCAAACAATCTTTTAATATTCAGGCAGAGCATACAATTTTTGTAAAAAAATTCCAATTCTTTCTGTTATCAAATTTGCTTCATTCTCTGTGGCCGATTTATCATTGTCAGAATTGGGCCAAATACCCCTGTTTCTGCGCGAGCCTTCAGGCTTGCTGGAAACAGGAATTAAGAAGCAGCGGTGTTAAGAATGTCGCTCCTTAACTTGTCCGCTGCCTCTGAGGAAGCGGACGTCAATCCGCCTGATCGTGTATGATAGGGTTGATTGACACCCCCTGCTAATGGCCGATTGCCTTTATAATATGCAGAATAATATAGTGAGTATTTTTAATGTTCATAGTGTACTTGCTAATGCACAAGTCTCAAAGAACTACCCTCCCAAACTCCATGCCTTTTGGTGTGACCCACTTAACAAATGAGCCTTTGAAATTCTCCCTTTGCACAATTTGTCAGTTTTTACACAAACAAAATTTCAAAGTAAAGAAATTCCGCTGTAAGCTTTTTACATTGATTAGCATGATTTGTTTAAGGATCTTAAGACAACAAATTGTATTAGATATGATACAGCTTTAAACATTTCCAATATTTCGTTTATGGCTTTATTTATTTGTGCCAATATATTAGACATTCACACATTAGCTGGACAAAAATGAATTATTTTGCATAATTGGTAGAGATATAAATGTGTAAAATATGCTTACAAATCGAGTTTCTAGGAAAATGAGCTCTCTTTTTTTCATACTAAAAGTAAACTTTTAATATTACAATATATTTATTTGTATGCTTGATATAACATTCATGTTTACCATGTTCCGTTACGTTATACAAATAGGCAATAATCAAAATACTGCAAAATGAACCTTGATCAGGCCCATTTCCATACTACTATATTCTATAGCTCTGAGTATGTGAACAAAGGAGTGAGTAAAAACATAATTTTCATATTGTTACCAATAATACAAAATTTAACAGAGACTTCATAATGCAGCTTTCTAAAAGAGGAAAGAGCAGTTTACAACCTGGAAGTTGGTGAATGACACAGTGTTTGGGAGCTTATTGGAGTTTTAGTTGTAGCAAGAATATTAGAAATCTGAGAGGTTTTTTTGGTGGTGTATATTGGAGGTGCATATATATAAGAGAAATATTTGGGGGTTAGGATAGTAAGTATCTTTGACCTGCTGGTATTAAAGCAGAGTTTGAAGCTATGTAAGTCTGATGGAGTAAAGCTGACATTTCCATAGAGTGGGTTCTGCATGAGAGTAGTATACATACAAGTAGTGATGTCGCGAATAGTTCGCCGGCGAATAGTTCCCGGCGAACATAGCATGTTTGTGTTCGCCGCGGTCGGCGAACATATGCTATGTTCGGTCCGCCCCCTATTCCTCATCATTGAGTAAACTTTGACCCTGTACCTCACAGTCAGAAGACACATTACAGCCAATCAGCAGCAGACCCTCCCTCCCAGACCCTCCCACCTCCTGGACAGCATCCATTTTAGATTCATCCGGAAGCTGCATTCTTAGTGAGAGGAGGGACAGTGTAGCTGCTGCTGATTTAATAGGGAAATCGATAGCTAGGCTAGTGTATTCAGTGTCCACTACAGTCCTGAAGGACTCATCTGATCTCTGCTGTAAGGACAGCACCCCAAAAAGCCCTTTTTAGGGCTAGAACATCAGTCTGCTTTTTTTTTTTCCTGTGTAATCTAATTGCAGTTGCCTACCTGCCAGCGTGTGTGTCAGGCTCACAGCGTATACTGTGCCCACTTGCCCAGTGCCACCACTCATATCTGGTGTAACAGTAGTGTACATTTTAAAAAAACAACACTTTTTTGACTGTGAAATAATAGCAGACAGCTGCCAATACCCAAGATGGCCGCCAATAAGGCAGATGGGGAGGGTTAGAGAGCTGTTTTGGGGGGGGGGATCAGGGAGGTTAGGGGCTAAGAGGGGATGCTACACCACAGCATATGTAAATATGCTAAAAAAAAAACAAAAACCTTTTATTTTAGTACTGGCAGACTTTCTGCCAGTACTTAAGATGGCGGGGACAATTGTGGGGTGGGGGAGGGAAGGGAGCTGTTTGGGAGGGATCAGGGGGTCTGATGTGTCAGGTGGGAGGCTGATCTCTACACTAAAGCTAAAATTAACCCTGCAAGCTCCCTACAAACTACCTAATTAACCCCTTCACTGCTAGCCATAATACACATGTGATGCGCAGCAGCATTTAGCGGCCTTCTAATTACCAGAAAGCAACGCCAAAGTCATATATGTCTGCTATTTCTGAACAAAGGGGATCCCAGAGAAGCATTTACAACCATTTGTGCCATAATTGCACAAGCCGTTTCTAAATAATTTCAGTGAGAAACCTAAAATTGCGAAAAATTAAGTTTTTTTTAAATGGTGGCATGAAATATACCAAAATGGGCCTAGATCAATACTTTGGGTTGTCTACTACACTACACTTAAAATTAACTCTACAAGCTGCCTACATGCTCCCTAATTAACCCCTTCACTGCTGGGTTTAAAACACGTGTGGTGCACAGTGGCATTTAGCAGCCTTCTAATTACCAAAAAGCAACGCCAAAGCCATATAAGTCTGCTATTTCTGAACAAAGGGGATCCCAGAGAAGCATTTACAACCATTTATGCCATAATTGCATAAGTTGTTTGTAAATAATTTCTGTGAGAAACCTAAAGTTTGTGAAAAAGTGAACATTTTTTTTTTATTTGATCACATTTGGCGGTGAAATGGTGGCATTAAATATACCAAAATGGGCCTAGATCAATACTTTGGGTTGCCTACTACACTACACTTAAGCTAAAATTAACTCTACAAGCTCCCTAATTAACCCCTTCACTGCTGGGCATAAAACACGTGTGGTGCGCAGTGGCATTTAGCAGCCTTCTAATTACCAAAAAGCAACGCCAAAGCCATATAAGTCTGCTATAATGGCATGTCTGGCACACAGTGTTGGGGCAAGGGTCCATCTGACCCCTGATACCTGGTCTGCAAAGCATGGTCAGGGCAGGTATATCACCTACACTGCGCACTGTGAAGCGGGCGTAACCCTTACACTACCTGATCGATACAACATCATACCTGATGTTTTAAAGCACGTTATTCCAAACAATTTAGGAATGTTAGGTGATTTATGCCCTTTATGTATTAAAACCAGACTCTGCATCAACTATGTAATTTTCCATGGGAGTTTTGCCATGGATCCCCCTCCGGCATGCCACAGTCCAGGTGTTAGTCCCCTTGAAACAACTTTTCCATCACTATTGTGGCCAGAAAGAGTCCCTGTGGGTTTTAAAATTTGCCTGCCTATTGAAGTCTATGGCGGTTCGCCGGTTCGCGAACTTTTGTGGAAGTTCACGTTCTCCGTTCGCGAACCCAAATTTTTATGTTTGCGACATCACTACATACAAGCCAATGTGTAACTTGAATTCTGTCAAATGTGAAAACATTTTGGCCTAGTTTCTTTTCATCAGAGTAAACGGTACTTTTAAATATATGCATTAAATACCATCTTTTTTTCTTGCTGAAGAATGAATTATTTTTAATTCATGAAATATATGAAACACTTATATTGATTATGGACATTAACCAATGAATGGAATAATTGATGGTAAACATCTTACAAGTAGGTTTGCTAATAATTATTGGCTCATCTTTTAACCTTACTGGCTGGATTGTAATCTTATTTAATATTGAATTATTTAACATAAAACAGCTGATTCAAACCTTTTATTCAAATAAAAATATTCCCACAGAGGGCCCCATTACAAGTGGTGCGCTAAATATTTTTCCGCTCATGCGCAAACATAGCCCTAAAAATAAGCTTTTAACATGGGCGGGTTAGCAGGCCATAGCAACCTGCTGCCAAGGAGTCACTGATTAATAGTGGCTCCTTGGTAGCAGGTTGCTATGGCCAGACATCAGGGAGTTTCTGACCCCAGTCACCCTAATGCTTCCAATGAAAGTGCCACCAAACATGTGAGCTCTATACTTTTATCTCTTTAACCAATTGTTCTATTTGGATGTAGGTACTATGTCACACCATACTTTGCCTAGTGTACTGTGTTTACGTAGTTACTATGTCCAACACAGAGGCACATGTTGTGTTCTCCGCTGTGTAAACTGAAAGCTGCTGGGAGCAGAAGGCATCTGGCTTCATATGGTAAGGGAGCACTGATTATGCTGTGAAAAAAATGGATTATGGCTTTGGAGAGCTTGCTAAACTGATCCTTTTCTTGCCAGGTCCATGACCGTGCTAACAGGGGGCTTAGTGAGCTTGGTACCCAGGATCTGCACTTACTTTAGTGCAGGTCCTGGGAGCCAAACGGCTAAGCTTCCTGTTATAGTAGCCAGGGCTCGGGCAAGAAGAGGATCAGGTTAGCGCTCTCTCCAGAGCGCGTTATGGTAAGTTTGTAGCTACAGGGGAACTTTTCACCTGTAGCTTTGAAACATTAACATTTGTTTAACGAAAGCAAATGTAAATGTTTAACAAAAATTAGATTTTCGTTTCATTTTAAACAAAACAAACAACGAATAGTGCAGTTAATATTCGGGGAAACAAATTTCCTTGAATATTTGGAATGAAAATTTCACCCAGTGCAATTTCGCTCTTGTGAGACTGCTTATAATAAGTTAAGAAGTGAAAACGTAAGGCAAGAGCAGGGTGTGGCACTGCACAAGTACTTTGTAAATATGAGTGATGGACAAACAGAAGCAGCTATCTGCTTGTCGCAAACACAGGAATCTCCTTGTCCACCCGTCAAATGATAAATTAGGCCTTATATGTTTGTTTTATAGCAAATTCTTATCAATGACTTTTGGTGGTTGGATGATTGTAGGATGTCTACACTTAGTAGTTCATACATTTTTATTTTGGTCTGCAATGCTGCACAGTTTGGTGGACAGAGGGGTTACTGGGACTTCTAAAATCTGGATCACACTCCTACAAAAGTGAGTAAGTTAATAGTCACTTTTATTAGGCAGATGGGCTGGGTCTTCATTAGCCATTTGGATTTGGAAGATGCAGATGTTGTTTGGTTTAGGGGGTTAGAGTACATCTAAATGAGACTGGCATTAAGTTATTTCTATTAAACATTAATGTAGGAAACTAGGAATGCAAAGGGTTAGTTAGCAGGACGCCTGAGGTTGCTTTTGGAGGCAGCCTTGTCAGTAAAATTGTAATAAGACATTTAAGCAATTAAAATAGGTTTTCTAAAAGAAAACAAGAGTTAAACATAGTAGAATGTTATGGTTAATTTGTAATAAATCTTTTTAAAAAAACATATACATAAAGGATGTTATGTTAAACAGTATGATATGCTATAGTCCTTCTACTTCCTTTTTGATGAAAAACAGCTTTTAAATATATATGAATCTTATTTTAAAATCTTCAAAACTGTTCAGCAACGACTGCTCCTTAAAAGTAGGCTGGATGCGACCATGTACTAGGCATTACCTAATTTTAATATTCATTACTTTAGTATACTGTGCAAATCACATGCACAGTTCTGTGCAACACGTATCATATGTGCATTAGAATCCAATTTCCTTGCAGACATATTTATTGAGGTAATTACGTGCATTTCCAGAAGACTATGCAACATTGCAACTTCACAATCGTGCCTAGCAACATTTTAGTGAAGACACGCTTCAGTAAGGAGGCAAGATCAAATCCCCAATGCACTTGCATTAGCATCAGAAATGCACATGCACGGCACCATGATGGTTCTACCTAGGTAAACCACTGTTATTGGACCTGAAAATTGCATAAAAAAGTAGGTTTGGCAGCAAGATTAGTTTTAATATAAAAATACACATGAATCCTTTAAAATATTTAATAGATGCATATTACAAAGTATGATGTTATTTTATGATGATTTTAAATAATAAAAAAATATTGAGTTTTCTATCCCTTTAATTTAGTGGGGTATTGGAGCACAAGGAGGGTGGGGTGGATACTCCACATGTATTTCTGCAGGGTATTCCTCCCCCAAGTTAAACAAATTTGAACTAGTGTCAGGGTTGTGGATGAACCAATATAATAAATTCAGTGTCAGTCAAGAACTTTATTTTGTTTGTTTTAAAATAAAACAAAAAGTAATGAAAGGACTACATTTTTTGGATATTGGTTGTTCTATATAAAACACCTAAGCAGTTTATCAGAACAAAATTAGAAAAATATAAAAACAATTCTTTCAATTTTAAACCTTTATTCGTTGTAATGATGGTACATGGGAGCGATTTATCAAAGGCTATGTGTTTCACCTGTAACTGCGCCCCAGCTCGCTTCCAGAAAAGCACACATGTGCACCTGAATTTTAAAAAAAATAGACGTAACTTTGCGCGTTTAGTAAAATGTGAGCTGGGGCATAATAATGATAAATTTTGCCTGTTGAAAAAGTATTTCCTCCCTATTTATTATTAAAGATGCGTTTTTTAGGTATCAATTTTGCGCATATATATATGTTATATTTTTTAAAATTTTGTGCAGTTAGGCACAGTACCTAATTTAATAATAATGTGTTAATGTTATATTTTCTATTTTTGATATATTTAATAATGTTTTTCCATATGTTCTTCCTTGTTGGTAATTTAAGATCACACAAATCAATATATGTATATATATATATATATATATATATATATATATATATATATATATATATATATATATATATATATATCATTCAGTGGCGGCTCATGGGTTATTCAAATGGGGGTTCACAATACATGAACTGGGGCTAAATACCACCTAGCAAGTATTTTATAATTGGTTTAAACTATAGCAGTGGAGATAGAGCAATACAACAGTATTCATGTTATCTGTATAGGTGGTGGCTTTAACAGGCAAAAACTAAAAAGTTACTTCAAATTATAAAATAAAGGTAAAGGATCTAACTCCAGGGGGTGGGGGTTATTAATTTTATCCCCTCAAGTTTTATTAAATCATTCTTACATTTCTTACTCTTATGAGTGGTGGGATGTGGTTACTGGAGCTTTAGTAATCTGATTTTACTTATTTCACTGCAGACTGTAATGCCTCCTGGCAGTGAAATGGTTGAAAAAGGGCTTAAAGCTAAAATGGCAAGATGAGGGGGATAGTATTGAATCTGCTTATGACCAACAACCTTTTAAATAAGCAAAAGCAGTAATTGTAATTATAAGTGTGTAGCAGCAGGGAAAAGTAACAGCACATACCTTACACACATGGGAGGGAGGAACTCCAGTCTTAGGTTGTAAACTGTTTGTTCTCTACCGTTAGCAGCACTTTAGATGTGGGGCTGGCATCTGACAGCTAGACAGGCCCCTACTCTGGAATGTTTCTAAACAATAAAAGCCAGCTAGAAATGGCCCTGGTACTCTTACAAGCACAGTCAGCTCCTGCCAGCTGCTGGCCCACCGGGATTTTTCCCGGTATCCCAGCGACCCAATCTGACCCTGGCCACAGGACGCTCCCTCTCATCTCACTAGCTACAAATCAGTTTTGCGCCGACCAGGCTCCTCCTCCCACATGCCGTCATCACATGCTCTCACTCGCACCTCAAAAACTGTGCGATTAACAAGGTATAGGGCTGGGGGCGGCGCTGCAGGCACTTTGAAATAATTGCAAAGGGCTTGAAGCCTATACTTCTATCTATCACATGTGCGGTGTGATAGATGGAAGTAAAAATGGCAAAGAAAATGTTTGTTCTTTTAACAAAACTGGACAGGAACATTTTTGGCTTTATAAATATACATTTTCCAATAGGGGGCTATTGGAAAAATTATTTTTATTGAGCCAAAAAGTTGTTGGTTTTTTATTTTTCTCTCTCAGAGGGTTCACGTGCACCTGTTCTCCTATAGAGGAGCCTCCACTGCTATCATTCGGCTAGATTACGAGTTTCGCGGTAAGAGGTGCTCGGCACTAACTTGCAAGTTATTGTCACCACTCAATACGCTAGTATTACAGGTTTACAAAAACCCGGCGTTAGCAGACAATATTGCAGCGTAAAGCAAAATTGAGCGCCATACCGCACTCCAATACCAGCGCTGCGGTGAGCTGGTTTTACATGCTCTTGTACGATTTCCCCATAGACATCAATGGGGAGAGCCGGCTGAAAAAAAGCCTAACACCTGCAATAAAGCAGCGTAAAGCTCCGTAACGCAGCCCCATTGATTCCTATGGAGAAACAAAATGTATGTTTACACCTAACACCCTAACATAAACCCTGAGTCTAAACACCCCTAATCTGCTGCCCCTGACATCGCCGACACCTACATTACACTTATTAACACCTAATCTGCCACCCCCGACATCACCGCCACCTACCTACACTTATTAACCCCTAATCTGCCTCCCCCAATGTCGCCGCCACCTACATAAATTTATTAACCCCTAATCTGCCGCCCCAAAAATTGCTGCCACCTACATTACACTTATTAACCCATAATCTGCCGCTCCCAATGTCTCCGCCACCTACATAAATTTATTAACCCCTAATCTGCTGCCCCCAACATAGCCGCCACCTACATTACACTTATTAACCCCTAATCTGCAGCCCCCAATGTCGTTGCTACCTACCTACACTTATTAACCCCTAATCTGCCGCCCCCAATGTCACAGCCACTATACTAAAGGTATTAACCCCTAAACCTAACCCTAACACCCACTAACTTTAATGTAATTAAAATAAATCTAAATAAAACCTACTATTACTAAATAATGCCTATTTAAAATGAAATACTTACCTGTAAAATAAACCCTAAGATAGCTACAATATAACTAATAGTTACACTGTAGCTATCTTAAGTTTTATTTTTATTTCACAGGCAAGTTTGTATTTATTTAACTAGGTAGACTAGTTACTAAATAGTAATTAACTATTTACTAGCTACCTAGTTAAAATAAATACAAATTTACCTGTAAAATAAAACCTAACCTGAGTTACACTAACACCTAACCTTACACTACAATTAAATCAATTGCATTTATTAAATACAATTAACTAAATTACAAAAAAACACTAAATTACACAAAATAAAAAACAAATTATCAAATATTTAAACTAATTACACCTAAAGCCCCCCCAAAATAAAAAACCCCTAGCCTTCAATAAACTACCAATGGCCCTTAAAATGGCCTTTTGCGGTGCATTGCCCCAAAGAAATCAGCTCTTTTACCTGTAAAAAAAATACAAACAACCCCCAACAGTAAAACCCACCACCCACACAACCTAACCCCCCAAATAAAATCCTAACTAAAAAAACCCTAAGCTCCCCATTGCCCTGAAAAGGGCATTTGGATGGGCATTGCCCTTAAAAGGGTATTTAGCTCTTTTTCCTTGCCTAAAGCCCTAAGCTAAAAATAAAACCCACCCAATAAACCCTTAAAAAACGCTAAGCCCTGAAGATTCACTTACAGTTTTTCAAGACCCGACATCCATCCTCAATGAAGCGACAGAAGTCTTCATCCAATCGGCAAGAAGTCCTCAACGAAGCCGGGAGAAGTCTTCATCCAAGTGGCAAGAAGTGGTCCTCCAGATGGCAGAAGTCTTCATCCAGACGGTATCTTCTATCTTCATCCATCTGGTGCGGAGCGGCTCCATCTTCAAGACATCCGGCATGGAGCATCCTCTTTTTTCCACGGCGACTGAAGAATGAAGGTTCCTTTAAGGGACGTCATCCAAGATGGCGTCTCTTGAATTCCGATTGACTGATAGAACTCATAACTACTGACTTTCCATTTACGGTATGGATCTTGTAGTTTTAGGCTGTACCGCTCACTTTTTGGCCTCCCAGGCAAACTCGTAATACCGGCGCAAAGGAAGTCCCATTGAAAAAGGACTTTTTGAAAGTTGCGGTAGTTACATTGCGTTCCGGCCATAAAAGTGTGCGGTACAGCTATACCTGCAAACTCGTAATACCAGCGGTAGTGAAAAAGAGCCATAACGCTGCTTTTTCACTCATACCGCAAACTCGTAATCATCCGCTTGTTAGTCAAGGCTTATAAAGACCACAACGGGCAAGAAAACTCTTTTTACCCCTATGCACCTGTGGAAGTGCAAATTTCTGGCAATATCAGTCTCTTCTTGGTGCTGAGCCTTGGATAAAGCAAGTACTCCATCGCAAGCTGTAATAGAATGTATGATAATTCTGTTGTATGTATGGCGAAATATAGAACACGCAATTTCAGGAGAAATCTCAGTTCCCTATCGGCGCAAAGCAATGATAAATAAGAAACTTGGCGTATTTGTAGGTCAGGCTGTGAAATTATGCCTATTACTAATGTATATTGGTGTGCTTGAGTGTGCGCCTAGGCAAATGCAAGCGGAGTACGAAGAAGTTTCTTTCAGATTTGCGCAATTGTAGTTGCAGAATGCTTATATAAATATGGAGATATGGTCGTATGCGTAGTTTTGGACGCAATTGCGGGCAGATTACTTTAATAAATCGCCCCCATAGTGTAAGAAATCATGATGTTTTTAAGGTATTACAATACATAGTTTAATCAGTTCACTGGCATAATCTGGGTATTTATAGTCCTTATGTATGATATCATCTTTCGCTGTGGGTGGGGTTATTCTAGTCATCCTTAAGCCCTAGTAGAAAAATATAATTTTAAAAACATTGAAGTTTTGTCTCATAACCCTTAGCAATGTTTCAAATATTTGCCTCTGAGATTTGATGTGGACATAGTTCTGATCAGAGAATCAATGTTAACATGATACTGGTCAGGGGTATGTGGCTATGGGTATAGTTTGATATCGGACATGGAAATGAAAAGATGCAGGAAGCATATGTCTTGTGTGTGAATATAGCTTGCAAAAACCCCAGAAACTGTCCTGGAGAATGCATGGACTGTTCTTAAGCAGACCTGTGTGTGTGCCTTAGAGGTAGTGAATGAGAATTTCATGATGTCATCATGAGGCATCCGTGTGTTGAAAACTCAGTTAAGGTATAATTAACTTGTGCTTATGGGAGCTGGAAATGCAAATATGACACTGTTTCCTAGCTACATGGTGACTCAAGCCTAGTGTTCAGCTACAGAAGCTGCTGCTGTATATAGGGCAGGGTTCCTGGAGCTATTATGGTGTTAGAGTTGACCTATAGTACATTATGACCTGCCAGCATCTTATGAAAGCAACAATATTTGATGTAATTTGTTGCATAAATATTGCTTTATTCCTGTACCAAAATACCTTTAAAGGGCCATTATAGTCTGACTATCGACCCTGCAGTATGGTGTGTTTAACCCCTGCAAATTGGATAATAATAAATAATAAAAATGGGATAATGCTGATTGTATTAGCTTCAAATTCCACTCAGGACCAGCAGTGCTCCGCAGATCCCGAGTGGCACTTCTACTATGTGTTTAACCCCTTTGCAAGGTTGATAGTCTTCAAATTACATGCTCTAATGGATTACAGCACATCATTTTTAGATTATAATGGCCCTTTTATGTTAAATTTTGTCTATGCTGTGTTACTAGACAGTCTCCTTATAAAAATAAATAAATACTGTCAGTATATTTGGCATTTACAGCTTTACTTTAATCTTACGTCAAGCGACCTTGATCCTGATGCCACATTCCAATCCAGTGACATTATATCATAATTTAATAATTATATATTGACGTGGTAGCATCATTCAGCAAAAAATGGATTAATCGAGAGAATGAAATCACTCTGTTTTATTGAGGCATACATTAACTGCAAGCTACTGTTGCATTAATTCACATTTAAACTAGTTTCACTCCTCCTATTACTGAAAACAAATTACATGCCTAATTAAAAGTTGCCGTTCGACAAGAAGAGCATTTCCCTCAAAGGAGAAGTTATTACATATTAAAGATTGAATATGCTGTTAATATTCAAAGTTCATACAGAGAGAATCATGTGGCTTTCAGCAGTAATTTACAGAAAATATTCTATCTTGATTCCTATTTAAAGTTTCTCCAAGACAAACATGTCGGCACATCCACTCAAAGATCTTTCTATAAATGAGTTTTCATAAAATGCCCATATGGCGCACATACTTTAAATGCAGTTTGTGCCTAAAACAAATACTAAAATCTTTCTAACTTTTAAAGGCCACACTGAAAGAAGAAGCAAGATTAACTCACACATCCTGATAACATTCTCAGACATTGAGGCCTATTTAACAAATGTCTGTCGGACCTGATCCGATAGTGCGGATCAGGTCCGACAGACATTGCTGAATGCGGAGAGCAATACGCTCTCTGTATTCAGCATTGCACCAGCAGCTCTTCTGAGCTGCTTGTGCAACGCCGCCCCCTGCAGACTCGAGGCTAATGGGCCGCCAGCAGGGGGTGTCAATCAATCCGATCGTACTCGATCGTGTTGAATTCCGGCGATTCCTGTCCGCCTCATCAGAGTAGACGGACAGGGTTATGGAGCAGCGGTCTTTGTGACCGCTGCTTCATAACTGTTGTTACTGGCGAGCCTGCAGGTTCTCCAGAAACACGGGCCCTCAAGCTCCATTCGGAGCTTGATAGATAGACCCCTAAATCTTCTTAGTTTTGTATTAATTTATCGCAGCAGGGAGAAGGGAGTTGAACAATTAATTACAGTTCCGGGTAAACACCCTGAATTTCATTAATTATCCCCCATGTCACTAGAAGGATGAGCAACAATCAGGAAAATCTTTCAACAAGTGATTATTTAGCATTATGTTGAAGGATAAGATATTACCTTTATAGCACAGACACAGATTGTGAATAACAAGTGTTAAAAAGGTATTTCGCAAAACAACACCTTTATTGTATTTACACAAGATTTAGTTGTTTATATACATAACCAGTTATGTTTCATATTTGCATAACTAATGATTGTTTTTAAATTTGGAATGATATAAATTGGCTTGTGGCTAATTTTATTTTGCTCTATATCATGAAAGCCCAAAGGTATTACAAAATGGAGACTGAATGGTAACAGTATTTCAATTTATCAGAAAACATCTTTGGAGCAGATTTGTATAGGATTTTTTTAATCTACCTATTTCAACAGCCTGTACCTCATGAATACACCTTTTGAAAGTCATATTTTGCCTATTTACATATTTTTGTTGTTTAGTATAAAGAATGAAGTTATCTTTTATTAAGGTGATGTTTTTACTTTTGATTCATTCTGAGGTAACAGACTATTTCCTTGGTAGCTCTGAGGATGTACTGCTCAGCATTAATCTTCTTTGGGATGGTTTATTGTTTACTTTCACCTAGATTACGAGTTTTGCGTTAGAGGCTGTGCGGTGCTAACGAGCAGTTTTCCCTCACCGCTCACTTACCTACAGCTCTGGTATTACGAGTTTTCAGAAACCCGTCGTTAAAAGACAAGAAGTGAGCGTTGAGCAAAATTTTGCTCATTACCGCACTCCAATACCAGCGCTGCTTAAGTCAGCGGTGAGCTGGTGTAACGTGCTCATGCACGATTTCCCCATAGGAATCAACAGGGAGAGCCGGCTGAAAAAAAGTCTAACACCTGCAAAAAAGCAGCGTAAAGCTCCCTAATGCAGCCCCATTGATTCCTATGGGGAAATAAAAGTTATGTCTACACCTAACACCCTAACATGAACCCTGAGTCTAAACACCCCTAATCTTACACTTATTAACCCCTAATCTGCCGCCCCCAACATCGCTGACACCTACATTATATTATTAACCCCTAATCTGCCGCTCCGGACATCACCGTCACCTACATTATACTTATGAACCCCTAATCTGCTGCCCCCAACATAGCCGACACCTACATTATATTTATTAACCGCCAATCTGCCGCCCCCAATGTTGCCGCCACCTACCTATAGTTATTAACCCCTAATCTGCCGCCCCCAACGTCGCCACCACTATAATAAACATATTAACCCCTAAACCGCTGCACTCCCGCCTCACAAACATTAGTTAAATATTATTAACCCCTAATCTGCCGGTCCTAACATTGCCACCACCTACCTACATTTATTAACCCCTAATCTACCGCCCCCAACGTCGCCGCCACTATATTAAATTTATTAACCCCTAAACCTAAGTCTAACCCTAAACCTAACACCCCCTAACTTAAATATAATTTAAATAAATCTAAATAAATATTACTATAATTAACTAAATTATTCCTCTTTAAAACTAAATACTTACATGTAAAATAAACCCTAAGATAGCTACAATATAACTAATAGTTACATTGTAGCTAGCTTAGGATTTATTTTTATTTTACAAGCAAGTTTGTATTTATTTTAACTAGGTAGAATAGTTATTAAATAGTTATTAACTATTTAATAACTACCTAGTTAAAATAAAGACAAATTTACCTGTAAAATAAAACCTAACCTAAGTTACACTAACACTACACTATAATTAAATAAATTAACTAAATTAAATACAATTACCTACATTAAATTAAGTACAACCCCCCACCACCACCACTAAATTACAGAAAATAATAAACAAATTACAGAAATTCTTTTTAATATTTTTATAAATAACTTGGAGCAAGGATTAAATAGCGACATCTCTATTTTTGCAGATGATACTAAGTTAAGTAAGGTCATTAGGTCAGAGCAGGACGAACTCTTATTACAAAGGGATTTGCTAAAATTAGAACTATGGGCAAGTAAATGGGAAATGAGATTTAATACGGAAAAATGCAAGGTTCTACACTTTGGAAGTAAAAATATGCAGGCTACGTATTTTTTAAATGGGACAAGACTTAGCCAAACACAGGAGGAAAGGGATTTGGGAGTAGTAATAGATAACAAGCTAAAGATGGGTGCACAATGCAGGGCAGCGGCTTCAAAGGCTAATAAGATACTAGCATGTATTAAAAGAGGCATTGATTCAAGGGAGGAAAGCATAATTCTGTCATTATATAAAGCCCTGGTAAGACCTCACCTTGAGTTTGGAGTGCAGTCCTGGGGACCGATCGCTAAAAAAGATATTGCAGAACTAGAAAAAGTTCAGAGAAGGGCCACAAAGCTAATAAGGGGATTGGAGAAATTAACCTATGAAGAGAGGCTAGCCAAACTGGGTCTGTTTTCTTTAGAAAAAAGGCGCTTGAGAGGTGACATAATTACTTTATATAAATATATTCAAGGCCCATATACAGAGATGGCAGAAGCTCTGTTTATTCCAAGAAAATTGTTTCTGACAAGAGGTCATAATTTAAGGTTGGAGGAAAGGAGATTTAATCTCCTGCAACGGAAACTTTTTTCACTGTAAGAGCAATAAAATTGTGGAACTCATTACCAAAGGAGGTAGTGAATGTTAATACCATAGATACATTTAAAAATAGTCTGGATACATTTCTGTATATAAACAAAATTCATGGATATTATTTCTAGTATTAAATGGGTCACCTTTTAATGGGGTTATTTAAGCTTAACTTGAGCTTTTTGTAAGTATTTTAGATTTGTATAGGTTGAACTCGATGGACTTCAGTCTTTTTTCAACCTTATCTACTATGTTACTATGTAATTACACCTAATCTAATAGCCCTATTAAAATAAAAAAGCCCCCCCCCCCCAAAATGAAAAAAACCCTAGCCTAAACTAAACTACCAATAGCCCTTAAAAGGGCCTTTTGCAGGGCATTGCCCCAAAGTAATCAGCTCTTTTACCTGTAAAAAAAAATGCAAACAACCCACCAACAGTAAAACCCACCACCCACACAACCAACCCCCCAAATAAAATACTAGCTAAAAAAACCTAAGTTCCCATTGCCCTGAAAAGGGCATTTTGATGGGCATTTCCCTTAAAAGGGCAGTTAGCTCTTTTGCCACCCAAACCCTAATCTAAATAATAAAACCCACCCAATACACCCTTAAAAAAACCTAACACTAACCCCCTGAAGATCAACTTACCGGGAGACGTCTTCATCCAAGCCGGGCGAAGTGGTCCTCCAGACGGGCAGAAGTCTTCATCCAAGCTGGGCAGAAGTGGTCCTCCAGAGGAGCAGAAGTCTTCATCCAGACGGCATCTTCTATCTTCATCCAGACGGCATCTTCTATCTTCATCCATCCGACGCGGAGCATCCTCTTCATCCAATGACTAAAACAGAATGAAGGCACCTTTAAGTTGTACTTTAGCTAATTTAATTTAATTTAGGTAATTGTATTAAATTTAGTTAATTTATTTAATTATTGTGTAGTGTTAGATGTTAGTGTAACTTAGGTTAGGTTTTATTTCACAGGTAAATTTGTCTTTATTTTAACTAGGTAGTTATTAAATAGTTATTTAATAACTATTCTACCTAGTTAAAATAAATACAAACTTGCCTGTAAAATAAAAATAAACCCTAAGCTAGCTACAATGTAACTATTAGTTATATTGTAGCTATCTTAGGGTTTATTTTACAGGTAAGTATTTAGTTTTAAATAGGAATAATTTAGTTAATGATAGTAATATTTATTTTAATTATATTTAAGTTAGGGGGTGTTAGGTTTAGGGTTAGACTTAGGTTTAGGGGTTAATAACTTTAATATAGTGGCGGTGACGTTGGGGGCGGCAGATTAGGGGTTATTAAATGTAGGTAGGTGGCGGCGATGTTAGGGCCGGCAGATTAGGGGTTAATAATATTTAACTAATGTTTGCGAGGCGGAAGTGTGGCGGTTAGGGGTTAATATGTTTATTATAGTGGCAGCGACGTTGGGGGTGGCAGATTAGGGGTTAATAAGTGTAGGTAGGTGGCGGCAACATTGGGGGCGGCAGATTAGGGGTTAATAAATATAATGTAGGTGTCAGCGATGTTGGGGTCAGCAGATTAGGGGTTCATACATATAATGTAGGTGGCGGCGGTGTCTGGAGTGGCAGATTAAGGGTTAAAAAATTTATATTAGTATTTGCGATGCGGGAGGGCCTCGGTTTAGGGGTTAATAGGTAGTTTATGGTTGTTAGTGTACTTTTTAGCACTTTAGTTATGAGTTTTATGCTACGGCGTTGTAGTGTAAAATTCATAACTACTGACTTTTAAAATGCGTTAGGACTCTTGACAGGGTAGGGTGTACCACTCACTTAATCTAGCTGAGTGACTTTTATGCAGAATCCAGGAAGGTCCAATGTCCTGAGAGACACATTGCACCTAAATGACGCTCAGGGTACTACACAATCAATAGTCACTTTATAGGAACTACAACTGTTCCACTCAGTCAATGTGTAAATGTTTTTGACCATTCCACGTACATCATGAACATTTATGCAGCATTTTCTGGAGTACTCATGAGTCAAATATCCTGCATCACTGTTACCTCTTTGAGGCAGGAAAATGGTTGTTGGTGTCTGGACCGTTATTTTTATATGTATGCATTTTATCTTGTGTTTGCATGTGTGTATTTTATTAAACAAACTCAAAATTGATCATACTGCATAGCCTGGGGTGCTATGACCTTACAGTATTAGACACTTTAGACCCAATTCTTTAAAGGGATAGTCTAGTCAAAATTAAACTTCCGTGATTCAGATTGAGCATACAATTTAAATTTCTTTCTAATTTGCTCCTATGATCAATGTTTCTTCTTTGTCTGCTATCTTTATTTGAAAAAGCAAGAATGTAAGCTTAGGAACTGGCCCATTTATGGTTCAGCACCTGGATGGCTTGCTGATTTGTGACACAAATCAGCAAGCGCTACCCAGGTACTGAACAAAAAATGGGCCGGCTCCAAAGCTTACATTCATGCTTTTTCAATTAAAGATACAAAGAGAACGAAGAAAATTTGATACTAGGAGTAAACTAGAAAGTTGTTTAAAATTGCATGCTCTATCTGAATCATGAAAGTTTAATTTTGACTAGACTATCCCTTATGCAATATCATTCCCTTCCAAGAGTAGATTTCACTCAATTCTGTATTAAAAAGGGACTAAACCTGGAAGTCCCAATGAGTGGCAAACTAACTCAAATAGAAAGTAATAAACCACTTGAATGCAAAATCTTATCTGAGCTGGTACTAAACAAAAATGTTTATGAGGCAAATACAAATCAAATTGCTACCTTTTTAAACACAAGTTTAACTTGCATTTGCTTCTAGTTCCCCATGCATGTCTTTGCCAGTCAGTGTAATAAGTTCATTGTGTATTTTGAGACAAACTCACCAGTTTATATTTGGTAAGATAAAACATTGAAACCTGTATTCGTAAAATCATTAAAGAATTACAGTGAGGCTTGTGCAAGAATTTCAGACTCACTCATGGAAAACTGTTAAGCCCATTTGCCAAGGACGCTAGACTCATTTTAAAATAGAAAAATATCTGTCCATCTATCTCTAT